>NC_056732.1:1221596882-1221671882 GCF_019279795.1 Protopterus annectens
TGTATGAGACATGGGTTGACAGTGTTCTCTGGGTAATACAAGGGTTGCTTACTTTGTTCACCAGGCCTTGATGTCACATGTATTGGTATGGATTGGCACCCGAGCCTCTCGGCTAATTGCCATCTGTTATCCTTGTATGGTGGACATTGTGACATATAATAGGGCCACCATATAAGAAATATGCAAAACCCACTCCATAATGAGTCCTGCTGTTACAGACTCATAGCCACCTCCACACAGGATAAGAATGACAAACACTCACACAAACTTCCACACTTACCATGTCTGGGAATAGAACCCCTACCAAACTACTATAGCACACTACAACATTACGTTGTTATAGGATGTGGCACAGAGATTACTGGAGTACTCATTCCCCAAAGGTGTATTTCACTGGGAATGACATCAGCAGGCTTGCCAAAGTAGGGTAATGGAAGTTGTAATGACTGTGTATGGCCTCAAATGCATTGCACCCTTACAGACAAACAAGCCCACACACTTGCCATGTCTGGGAATAGAACCCCTACCACACTACTATATCTCACTACAGCATTACGCTGTTATAGGACACAACATGGAGATTACTGGAGTACTCCTTTCCCAAAGGTGCATTTCAAAGTGAATGACATCAGCAGGCTTGCCAAAGTAGGACATTTGAATTGTAGTGAATGTGACAAGCCTAAAAAGCATTGCTCCCTACACAGACAGAGACACACACACAGACAGTTACCATGTCTGGGATTAGAACTCTTACCTAACTAGTTTATCACACTAGTGCATTGCACAGTTATAGGATGTGCCACGGAGATTACTGGAGTACACTTTTCTCAAACGTGTATTTCAAAGTGAATGACATCAGCAGGCTTGCCAAAGTAGGACATTTGAATTGTTGTGACTGTGACTAGCCTAAGAGGCATTGCTTCTTACACAGACAGAGAGACACATAAACACACACAGTTGCCATGTCTGGGATTAGAACTCCTACCTAACTAGTTTATCACACTACAGCATTATGCAGTTATAGGATGCACAACAGAGATTACTGGGCTACTTTTTGCCCAAATGTGTATTTCAAAGTGAATGACATCAGCTGGATTGCCAAAGCAGGGCATTTGAATTGTAGTGAGTGTGACTAGCCTAAAAGCATTGCTCCCTACACAGACAAAGACACACACACACACAATTGCCATGTCTGGGATTAGAACTCTTACCTAACTAGTTTATCACACTACAGCATTATGCAGTTATAAGATGTGCCACAGAGATTACTGGGCTATCCCTTCCCCAAAGGTGTATTTCACAGTGACTGACATCAGCAGGCTTGCCATAGTAGGGCTATGGGGAGGGCAATGTGTGTGCATGGGCCATAACCTATTCATCTAGAGGTAGACACATCACACTCAGGCACACACAGGTTTATATTCTGCAGGCACATGTATACAACTGCTAGATGACTACTGCCTTGTACAGTCATGTTGCACAGCTATCACTAACACCACATAGATTTTGATGTTGAGGGATACCAGTGGCTAATTTCTACGGTGAGTGACATTTACATGTCATGTGGTTGTAGTGATTTGGCTGTACGCTGGGTGGGACAGGCCTCATGATGGAAGGCTGTTTGTCACTATCACTCTCTTCCACACATCTATGTATGTGTACTTTTGGCATATTATAGTGTGTTGTCCTTGGATATATATGTGTATTCCTATCCAATGTGTGTGCAAAGCATGACTGGTGCATACTGAGGAGTGTATGCACTGACATCTGCAACTGTCAGATATGGTTCCCACTGTTGTTGGCAGACATGGGCTTCATTTGTTTAAGTGTGTGAGCATGCCCAGTATGACCTTTTAGTATGTTGTTGTCTGACATTGCCTTCATTTCTCTATGTGTGTGTGAGCATGCCCAGTATGCCCTTCTGTATTGAATGTGTGGATCCATTCCAGGTAGATTGTATTCCAGTGCAGACTTCTGTTCTACACCTACAGCTATCAAACTGTTTCTGCAGGGTATAGTTTCATAGGTTCGTAGGTAGGTACTAGGCTATTGGCCCTGGTGCCTATATAAGCCTAGCCAAAAAGGTACCCTGGCTTTCGCCACCCAAGAAAATTATTTTCCTGTGCCACTGTTGATCAGAGCCAAAGAAGTGATCCCCGGGGTGAATTTACTATTTCCCATCCAATCATCAAGATTTTTCATGAAGAGTGCTAATGAGGAGCTTTGTTTGATATAGATAGGTAGTTTGTTCCAGAGTATGGGAAGTCTCTGGGACAGGAATCTATCCCTCCAGCATGATCTGCTTATTGTGGTGACAAGGTTTAGGTCCCTAAAGCATGTAGCTCAGAAGGATTGGGATTTCTTTAAGTGGAGCATGTCCAACAGCTCTGGGTTTGACATAGCTTTGTATGTTAGGCAGAGATCGTCTCTGAGTAGGTGATATATGACAGAGTAAAGCTGGAGATTTTTGAGGCGGTCTGCATAGGGCATCTGTTTGAGGCTAGTAATCCTCTTTTTAAGGTATTTCTGTGGCCTTTCCAGTTGTTGTAGATGTCTTGTGAGGTACATACCAAAAGGGGCATTGTACTCTATAATGGGTCTAATGAGTGACGAGTAGAGGGGAACAATGCCCTATTTTTTTTCTGGATGAGAAACCTTTTGTGATGAGGTGTGCCATGTAGAAGTATTTCCTGACTACTGTAGCAATGTGATTATCAAAGGAGAGACTACTGTCCACCTGTGTCCCAAGGTCTCTTATCACAGTTTTGGTGTTAAGTTTACTACTGCCTATGTGGTCGTTCATGGGTACAGAGTTTTTACCAAAGGGGGTGACAATGCACTTTTTGGCACTGAGCTTGAGGCCATGGCTTTGACACCAGGCATCTGTCTCAGTGAGGCCCTTTTGTAGGATGTCCACATCATTAGGAGTTTTGATGATGGCTCCTAGTTTGCAGCCATCTGTGAACTTCATTAGCCAAAGGCCTTCTGTGTTAGCCTGTACTTCAGAGAAGTAGATAACAAACAGGAGAGGACCCAGGGATGATCCTTGTGGTACTCCACTTGTCACTGGTCTGAAGTCGGATTTGGAGTCTGCTTCTTTCACAGTGTGGGTTCTGTCAGTCAGCCAGTTGGCAACCCATCTTGTGACATAGGGATTTATACCTAGTTTAGTGAGTTTATCTATAATTCCAGAGTAAGGGATGGTGTTGAAAGCCTTGGTGAGATCTAGATAGGCTGTGTGAACCACCTTAACCTCGTCTACAGCTTTGGTGACTGTTTCAAAGAAGTCTATCAGGTTTAGGAGCCATGATCTGCCTTTTACAAACCTGAAATGGGTGGGGTCCAGAGTTTGGAGATTACCATTGTCTTTGTTTATAAGTTCCATGATGATATATTCCATGGCCTTGCAGACCAGGCTCGTCAGGCTAATGGGGCAGTAGTTCCCGGGGTCCATGGTGGATCCCACTTTGTGGAGTGGGATAACCATCCCTGTGCACCATTCAGTGGGCACAAAGCCTGAGGTGAGGCTATGATTGAACATGGTACTTAAGTAGGGTGCCAGTTCACTCTGTAGTCTGTGTAGAAAGCAGCCTGCGATGTTGTCGGGTCCTATGGATGCTGTGTTCTTGGCTTTGGATATTGTGGTTTTTACCTGTGCACCTGTGATTACAGGAACTTTGCATTCTTCCAGTATAGAGATGGTCCCTTTAGGGGTTGAGAGAGGGGTAAAGTTTGCATGAATCTATCTGCCAGGATGTTGGCAATATCAGTTGGTTCTGTATATTTAGTGCCATTGTGCTGTATCTCAGAGCAGATCTGAGTGCTGCCATTGAGATTCTTGACATAGCTATAGAATGCTTTGTGGTTGTCTTTAGAATCAGTGGAGATTGTGTTTTTGTAACTAGCTTTGGAGGATTTTATGAGGGATCTCAGCTTCTTACTGAGGCTGACCAGGGAGTTCCTCCAATCATGGGATTTTACTCTTTTTTGCAACAGTTTTGTTTTTCTGTTGTAGGGTTTGTTTATGGCAGTGGACCACCAGATTGGCTTCATTTTTTTCAAGGATAGCATCTTGGTTCTGTTAGGGATAGCATGATCCATGCACTTGTGTAAGTGCTTATAAAGTGCAATTGTGTAAGATTCAGCAGTCGTACCTCTATTGTCAGTCTGCATGGGTGTCGTGAAGTTTGCCATTTCTGTCTTAAGAAGCGTGAAGTTGGCTTTGGAGAAATTTTTTACTGTAGTTTCCCTACTGGGGGGTGGGGGCGGGATGTAGATGTCTAGAGTGATTAGCTTGTGGTCAGATCTGACCAACAATTAATTGACCTTTGGTGTGGAACACCAGTCACCCATGTTGGTAATGACCAGGTCTAAAATATTGCTGCCCCTGGTGGGGGTGTGGATGAGTTAATGCAAGGTGTTGGAATTTATGAATTCCAGAAAACATTGAGCAAAAGAGTTGGTACATGAGTAATTTTCCCAGTTAATGGTGGGGTAGTTGAAATCACCCATTATTAGAGTGTTGGGTTGTACCCTAATATTTTCCAGTGTATCAAGAAATGAGGAGTGGGAATCCTGGGGCATGGTGGGGATCTGTAGCAAGCTACAATTTAGATTGCAGTCTTGCCCAGAGTTAGTTGCACTTGGATAATCTCGGATTCATTATGCTGAGCAACTAGCCTGGAGGTGTGGAGATCCTTAATGAATATGGACACACCTTTGCTTTTAGTGTTTTGGTCCCGGTTAGGTGGCCGAAAGGTATGGTATGAATTATAGCCTGGTAATGCAGGGGTGCTGTCTGGAGCTTTGAACCAGGTCTCTGACACTGCACAGATGCCGATGTTCTCCATTTTAAGGAGTGCCTCGAGTGAGTCCATTTTGAGGTTTAGACTTCTAGCATTAAGTAGCATTACCCTCAGACTTTGCTTACTTGTACCTGTTACAGTGGTGAATTTGTCATTTGAACCTTGCCTAAAACGGCACTATAGGGGTGGCAAGAGCCTTAGCCAGTATCGGGAATCCCAAGGGCGACAAGTGCAGACCATCTCTGACAAAGCATTGTGGTCTGTCGATCATGTCAACCCAGGCAGACAGATACTGGATCCCCTTAGAATGACACCAGAAGCTTAGCAAAATTTTGAAGTCAATCATTTTGTCCTTGTACTTCGGTATCATTCTGGGAGATGGCAGGATGCTACACAAGGCTACGGTCCTACCTATCTGGGCTACAAAATCGGAGAGCTCTTCTACGTCTCTTTTCATGTAGTCCAGGGAGGTTTGTCTCAGGTCGTTCAAACCAACATGGACAATGACAGAGTCATATTTGTACTTGTTGTGGAGTGACCTGAGTGTGTGGGTTATGTGACAGATCCTGGCACCCGACAGGCAGCTGACAATAACCTTCTACTTGTTTAGCCTGGTGAGTGGAACATCAGTATTCCTAACTATAGAGTCACCTATTACTAGTGTGTTGGGTGCGTTGTTTTGCCTTATGGGCTGTGGTTGATTGGCACACTGAGTCTGTGGGCTATGTGTCATTTGGGTTGTGTTGGGGGGTGGAGGTTGCTTGTGTTTCTGCTTTGGAGGTCTTTATTGCTTGAGGAAATTATTATTGAGAGCTTCCGTGAACGGTTTTGTGTTTCTATGTGTGGATTTTGGTGGTGTAGGTTTTGAGGGACTATGTGATGAGTGTGGTGTGGTGCAAGTGTTTACCTTCTCCTCTTGACTGTCTTGTCCAGTCTTGGCTGAAGAGAGCTTTGCTTCCAGTTTGGCTATATAAGTGTATCTCTCACAGGTTGTAGTGTTTGGTGGTAGGAGGAGACAGTTGTCTGTGTACATGAGGCAATTGCTGCATTTCCCCAAGATGCCCAGATTCATCAGGTAGACAGGAGAAAAGACCAGGAGCTGACCCTTACACATGTCTGGATAGGTGCTTATTTATTAAGTACTAAAAACTGTTTTCCCCTAGATAAGTGAGGAAAGCTGAGTGCTGTATTAATTTGTAGCTTATTTAGTGCTTACAATGAGTTCTGAACAATTGCTGAACTAAAAATAAAACAGATTTGAGTGCTAAAACTAAAAAACTGACTAGTTCTAAGGGAAAATTTGAAGAGCAGATTTTATGTCGCCGGGAAGAATTTAACCCTAACTAAGCAGCGATGCATAACATGTATTTTGTTTTAACAGTAGCAAATGAGCAAATTGATTTAAACAAATTAACCAATTGACCAATAAGAGCTAAAAACTGAGCCCCGTTCCAGCAGTCTTTGATCAGACAAGTTCTAACTGCACACTCCTGCCACTAGGGTGCAGGGGAACCTTCTCCAAAAAAAGATGGTCTGGATTAGTGCTCAAGTTATACAAATAAAGCTAGATTCAGCATTTCTGAATCTAGTCTATGCTACAGCAAACAAGGTGTACCAATTTTAGAAAGAAACAGTTCAAATAAGCAGGCACAATAAGCATCTAACCGGAAACTCCCAACTCAGAAGGGCAGAATCTACCCTCTCCTCCCATAATAGTGAAGGCCACACCTTCTTAATGTAAAACAACTGGTCTGAGGCCCAAGTGCATAAATCAAAGGCTTAGAATAACAGTTACAATTTAATCAGGCTACTACCAAGCAGTAATAAATGCACCAGAATAAATGCAATTAAGTACTTTTAAGAACAGGCAGCAAAAGCAAAATAAAGTAATAAAGTAGGAAGAAACACAAATACAGTAAAAGCAGATGAATAAAGTGCAGTTTTTTATATAACAATAGAAAACGAGCAAACTGATTTAAACAAATGGCCCACTTAACCAGTAAAAAGCTCAAAACTGAGCCCTGTTCCAGCAGTCTTTAATTAGACACGTTCTAACTGCACACTCCTGCCACTAGGGTGCAGGGTAACCTTCTCCAAAAAAGATGGCCTGGATCAGTGCTCAAGTTATACAAACAAAGCTAGATACAGCAGGCCTGAATCTAGTCTATACTACAGCAAACAAGGTGCACCAATTTCAGAAAGAAAAGGTTCAAATAAGCAGGCACAATAAGCCTTTAACCAGAAATTCCCAGCTCAGAAGGGCAGAATCTAGCCTCTCCTCCCACAAGAGTGCTGACCACAAATCTTCTTAATGTAAAATAACTGGCATGAAGCCCAAGTGCTTAAACCAGAACTAATACACTTTTAGAATAACAGGCACTGAGCCTTTAATCAGGAATTCCCAACTTAGAACAATGTAAGCTACCTGTCCTGTCACAATAGTGCAGACCACAAACCTTCTTAATGTAAAATAACTGGCCTGAAGCCCAGGCGCTTAAACCAAAAAGCTTAGAATAACATTTACAGTTTAATCAGGCTACTACCAAGCAATAATAAATGCAGCAGAATAAGGACAATTGAGTACTTTCAAGAAGAGGCAAAAGCAAAATAATGTAATAAAGTAGTAAGAAACACAAATACAGTAAGAGCAAATGAATAAAGTGCACATTTTTATCTGTAATAGGTAGAATGAGCTAATGACACTAGACTGGGAGGAGTGTCACAGATCAAATATACAGCAAGAGCGGGCAATTGCAAAGCCACCAAGTATAATAAGAAGATACCAATATGGAGGGAGGGTGGGAACACACAAGTTGTTAGGCCACTATTTAACACAGCAGGAATAAGGGTGGGAGAAAAACCAACAATTGCAGCATAGATCAGAGGCCAGCAAATATATATCTAAATCAATCAAGCAAAAAATAATAGGGTAATACAGAACTTTGAAAGGAAGTGCCAGAAAAATATTTTTATCACTTTATATTTTGAATGAGTAGGAAGATGGCGTAATGGTTAAGGTGCTTGCCTTACAAGCAGAAGGTACAGGGTTTGAGTCTCACATGGGGTAAGTGGCTAGGCTTAAAATGGCTTGCAAAGGCAGTTAGCCTTGTACCAACCTATGAACCTATTGTTTCAGTAGCACTTTCAGTCAGAACACAAGAAGCTTCAAGCAATGAATGCAGAGGTTAACAACAGGGAATATTAATTATACTTGCAAGCCTTGAGACAATCAGATAAAACTCAAAAAGTTGTTAGACCACACAGCAGGAATAAGGGTAAGAGAAAAAACAGCAATTTCAGCATAGATCAGAAGCCAGAAAATATATATCTAAATCAATCAAGCAAAAAAAAAAAAAAAAAAAATAGGATAATACACAACTTTGAAAAGAAGTGCCAGAAAAATATACTTATCACTTTATATTTCAAATTGTTTCAGTAGCACTTTCAGTCAGAAAGCAAGGAGCTAATAGGTTCATAGGTTCATAGGTTCATACTAGGCTATCTGTCCTAGGGCATTTGTAAGCCTAGCCAGAGTGTGTTTGGCTTTCACCACCCATTTAAATGAATTTTACTAGGCCCTTTTTCGAGGTTTAGTTTACTGTGCCTCTGTCTAACAGTGACACAGAAGTGATACCCGGGGTAAACCTACGATCTCCCATCCACTCTTCAAGATTCCTCTTGAAGAGAGTCAGTGAGGGACTCTGCCTAACTTGGACTGGGATTTTATTCCAGAGTGAAGGGATCCTCTGGGTTACAAATCTATCCCTCCAGCATGTCCTATTTATTTCTATGCTGAGGTTCAAGTACCTCGAGCGCGTAGCTCGATGGGATTTAGATTTTCTGAGGTGCAGCATGTCCATTAATTCCGGGTTGGACATGGCTTTATACGTCAGGCACAGATCGCCTCTAAGCAGGCGGTATGCAACCGAGTAGAGCTGGAGTTTCTTTAACCGGGCAGCATATGGCATCTGTTTGAACCCTTTGATCCTCTTGGTGAGGTACTTTTGGGGTCTTTCCAGTTGCTGCAGGTGTCTGGTAAGGTACATCCCAAAAGGGGCATTGTACTCAATTATGGTCCTGATGAGGGATGAGTAAAGAGGTACAATGACCTCCCCTGATCTAGATGTGAATCCCTTCATGATTAGGTGGGCTATATAGAATGTTTTTCTAACCACTTTGGTCACGTGGTTGTCAAATGAGAGATTGCTATCAACTTGGGTCCCCAGGTCCCTAATTACTTCTTCTGTACTTAATGGATTACCACCTATGTGGTAATTTGTGGGCACTTTGTTTTTCCCAAAGGGGATGACTATACACTTTTTGGCTTTTAGCTTGAGGCCATGGCTCTGGCACCAGTTGTCTGTTGCTATGAGACCCTTTTGGAGGATGCTTGTGTCAGCTGGAGAGTTGATTATGGCCCAGTTTGCAGTCATCTGCACTTGGTCAGCCACAGTCCTTCTGTGTTGGCCTGTACCTCGAAATATATACCAAACAAGAGAGGTCCCAGGACTGAGCCTTGTGGGACGCCACTTGTAACTGGTTTGGAGTCTGACATGGCTCCAGCAATTCTAACCATGTGGGTTCTGTCCTTGAGCCAGTTTGCAACCCATCTAGTGTCATAGGGGTATATATTTAAGCTGGATAGCTTATCTATGATGCCCGAGTGGGGTATTGTATTGAAGGCTTTTGCGAGGTCTAGGTAGGCTGTGTGGACCACCTTCCCCTTGTCAATGGCCTTGGTAACTGTTTCAAAGAAATCGACCAGGTTTAAGAGGCAGGATCTGCCCTTAACAAAGCCGAACTGGGTAGGATCCAGTGTCTGTAGGTCCCCAATATCTTTATTTATGAGTTCCATGATGATCCTTTCCATAGCTTTGCAGACCAAGCTAGTCAGGCTTATGGGACGATAGTTTCCAGGATCCGTTGAGGCGCCACATTTGTGGAGAGGGACCACTGTTGCTGTACGCCACTCTTTGGGTACATATCCTGTAGTAAGGCTGAGATTGAACAGTAGCTTTATGTTTGGGTTCAGCTCATCTTGGAGTTCATGTAGGACGCAGCCCGGGACACCGTCTGGTCCCATTGATGCTGTGTTTTTTGCTGTGGAGAGGGCGGTTTTTACCTGAGCATCTGCGAAGTCAGGGGGGCAGCACTCTGCTGGAATAGATATTTGCTCTTTTGGTGGGGAGGGGGGGGAGAAGTTTGCGCTGAACCTGTCGGCCAGGATGTTGACAATGTCTGTGGGTTCAGTGTATTTTTTGTCATTTTGGACTAATTCTGAGCATATCTGAAAATTCCCACCCAGGTTCCCAACATAACTAAAGAAAGCTTTGTGATTATCTTTAGTGTCCTATGCAATTTTTCTCTCGCAGCTGGCCTTAGATGATTTTATGAGTGCCCATAGTTTTTCGCTAATACTGATCAGAGATGCCTTCCCTTTTTGAGATTTTGCTCTATCGTGTAGTAACTTCCTTCTTCTATTGTATAGTTTGTTTATGGCTGGGGTCCACCAGACAGGATGCCTGCATTTGGGGGATTGGGTCTTAGTTTTATATGGGATTGCATGATCCATGCATTCCTGAAGGTGTTCATAGAATGCGTTTATAAAGGATTCTGCGGTCTGGGCCATATTTTCCACAGGCCCAGGGGCTTTGAAGGATTTCACCTTGGTTTTGAGTAGTGTGAAGTTTGCTTTAGAGAAGTTTTTCACTGTGGTTTTCTGGGCAGGGGGTGGGGTCGGGATGTGGATATCCAGTGAGATTAATTTATGGTCTGATCTTAAAAGTGAGGGATACACTTCTGGTCTGGAGCATAGAGTCCCCAAGTTGTTCCATAGCATTTGAGTTTATAAATTCTAGGAACCTTTGGGCTAGGGTGTTGGAGCTAGAGTAATGCTCCCAGTCTATGTTTGGGTAGTTGAAGTCGCCCAATATAATGGTGTTTGGAGAGACCTTCATATTTTCCAGTGTTCTCAGGAAGGTCGAGTGGGGTTCCTGGGTTTGGGAGGGTGGTCTGTAGCAGGCTATAAACTGAAAGGCAGTTTTACCCACTGTTAGTTGCACATGGATAGTCTCTGATGCTTCGTGCTGTACCACCAACCTGGAGGTGAGGGTATCTTTGACGAATATTAATACTCCCCCTCCTTTTGTGGTTCAGTCCGAGTTTTGGAGCCAAAAAGCATGGTATGAGGTATAACCTGGTAGTGCTGGGGTGCTCTCGGGAGCCTTGAACCAGGTTTCTGTTACTGCACAGATATCGATGTTCTCCATGCTAAGGAGAGTTTTGAGTGCATGCATCTTGAGGTTTAGACTTCTGGCATTGAGTAGCATTACTCTTAGTTTCTTATCCCTTATGATACCTATGGAGGTGAGTTTGTCTTTTGAGCCTTGCTAAAAAAGGTACTATGGGGGTGGCAAGAGTCTTTGCCAATATCTGAAAGCCCAGGGCTGACAGATGCAAGCCATCCCTAGTGAAGCAGCATGGCTTGTCGAGCATGTCATCCCGGGCTGACAGGCATTAGATCCCCTTTGAATGACACCAATGCGTAAGCCAATTGTTGAAATTGATCATCTTGCCTTCATATTGCGGCATCATTCTTGGTGAGGGTAAGATGCTACTCAAGGTCAGGGTCATACCGGCTTGGGCTACATGCTCAGAGAGCTCCTCTATGTCTCTTTTCATGTAGTCCAGGGAGGTACATCTCAGGTCATTCACACCAGCATGGACAATGACTGAGTCATATTTGTACTTGCCTTGGAGTGACTTTAGTGCTTGTGTTATGTGGCAGATCCTAGCGCCCGACAGGCCGCTTACCGAGACCTTCTCCTTTTTCAGCCTGATGAGCGGGGCGTCAGTGTGCCTGACGATAGAATCACCTATTACAAGTGTATCAGGCACACTGGTTTGTGAACTATGTGTTGCACTTGTTTTGTTTTGGGGGTAGTGTTTGCTTGGGTGTCTGCTTTGGAGGTCTCTGCTGCTTAGGCAGATTTTTATTTAGAGCCTCTGAGTATGTTTTTGTGTGTTTAAGTGTTTGGTTTGCTGTCGTGGTAGGTCTATGTGAGACTGGAATTGTAGTGAGTGTGGATACCTTCTACTCCTGACTGGTTATGCCAGTACTGAGTTGAGAGAGCTGAGCCTCCAGTTTGGCTATATGGTTGCATCTCTCACATATGTTGGAACTTGTTGGGAGGAGGACAGGGTTGTCTGTGTACATGAGGCAGTTGTAACATTGCCTCAAGATTCCCAGATTCACCATCTGGACTGGAGAGGATACTGCCAACTGACCTTTGGACATGCTAGAATAGTACAGGGAACTCTTTTAAAATTGAAAAAAAAAAGGGCCAATGGGGAGTAAGGTACTCAAGGGGAGTTTGTGAGGGTGTAGTGCTTTTAATTTTTTAGTGTTGACTTATATAATTGCTTTTGTGAGCAAGTGCCAGGCTTTAGAGTAGGAATAGGGTGTTTATAGGTTCATAGGTTCATAGGTTTATACTAGGCTATCTGCCCTAAGGCATTTATAAGCCTAGCCCAAAGTTTTGTCGCTTACGCCACCCCTTATATGAAAAAATACTGTGCCCATTAGTTTGTTGTGCCTCTGTCCAGCAGTGACACAGAGATGATTCCCGGGGTAAACCTACGATCTCCCATCCACAGGTCAAGATTTCTCTTGAACAGAGCCAGCGAAGTGCTTTGCCTCACATGGACCAGGATTTTATTCCACAGCATAGGGAGTCTATGAGTGATAAATCTATCCCTCCAGCACATCCTATTTATATCCATGCTAAGGTTTAAGTCGCTTGCTCTAGTGGTTTTGGTGGATTTGGATTTTTTGAGGTGGAGCATGTCCATTAATTCCGGGTTGGACATGGCCTTGTATGTCAGGCACATGTCACCTCTGAGCAGACGGTATGCGACTGAATAGAGCTGGAGTTTCTTCAATCTGGCAGCATATGACAGATTTTGGAGTCCCTTTATCCTTTTGGTGAGGAACTTTTGGGGTCTCTCCCATTGCTGCAGATGTCGGGTGAGATACATCCCGAATGGGGCATTGTACTCGATCATTGGTCTGATAAGTGAAGAGTACAGGGGAACAATGACCTCATTAGATCTGGATGTAAATCCCTTCATGATCAGGTGGGCAATGTAGAAGGTCTTTCTAACCACTTTAGCAACGTGAGTGTCAAAAGAAAGGCCACAGTCAACCTAGGTCCCCAGGTCCCTGATAACCTCTTCTGTGCTTAGTGGATTGCCACCTATATGGTAGCTTGGGGTTACCTTGTTTTTCCTGAAGGGTATGACTATACATTTTTTGGCGTTTAACTTCAGGCCATGGCTCTGGCACCAGCTATCTGTTTCCGTGAGTCCCTTCTGAAGGATATCCGTGTCCAATGCACTTTCCACTATGGCGCCCAGTTTGCAGTCGTCTGCAAACTTTATCAGCCAAAGTCCTCCCATGTTGGCCTGTACTTCAGAGAAGTAGATGCCGAACAATAGGGGGCCAAGGACCGAGTCCTGTGGGACACCACTTGTGACCGGCTTGGAGTCTGACATAGCACCAGCAACTCTAACCCTGTGGGTTCTGTCCTTAAGCCAGTTTGCAACCCATCTTGTGACATATGGGTTTACATTTAAGCTGGTAAGTTTTTCTACAATACCCAAGTGGGGTATTGTGTCGAAAGCCTTTGCAAGGTCAAGGTAGGCTGTATGGACTGCCTTTCCCTCATCAATGGCCTTGGTGACTGTTTCAAGAAGTCGACCAAGTTCAAAAGGCATGATCTGCCCTTGACCAAGCCAAACTGGGTCGGGTCCCATGGCTGCAAATTCCCTATTACTTTGTTTTTGAGCTCCATTATGATCCTCTCCATAGCTTTGCAGACTAGACTTGTTAAGCTTATGGGGCGGTAATTACAGGGTCCGTGAGGCACCGCCTTTGTGGAGTGGGACCACAGTTGCCGTACGCCACTCCTTGGGCACGTATCCTGTGGTAAGGCTGAGATTAAACAGCTGCCTTATGTGCAGGTTTAATTCTTCATTTAGCTCATGTAGCACACAGCCGGGGACACCATCCGGTCCCATTGATGCTGTGTTTTTAGCTTTAGAGAGAGCAGCTTTCACCTGCGCATTTGAAATGTCTGGGAGGCTACACTCCGCTGGGATAGTTATCTCTCCTTTAGGGGGGGAGAGGGGGGTGAAGTTTACACTGAACCTGTCTGCCAGTATGTTGGCAATGTAGTTATTATGAGAACTAGAGCAGTTCTAAGGGAAAAAGTGAAGAGCCGACTTTGTGGAGCCGAGAATGGTTTAAACCCAATTAAGTGGCACTGCCTGATGCAGCATCGGGCAGCGCCGCGCTAAAGCAGGTTTTATGCAGGGGGACTTGAAAGACCTAGAAAGTGGCCCAAAATGTTCAATAGACTACCAGATTCTTGTGCTGGAAACACTACTCCAGGGATAGATAGGCTGCTCTAATCTCCCCTCTCCCACTGGTGAACAAAGAAGCCTCCTTTTATCCAAGAAAGGAAATGGGCAACACAACAACATTCCAAAAGTCCAGAATACAGCATAGCCTGTATTTGGACTACTCTAGGTCAGGAAAGGTGGGAATCAGGGATAATTTTTTTTTGTTTTTTTCCTTTTTGTGCAAATAAACAGCAGGAAAATGCAATAAATATGTAACACAGGCTAGCGCACTTGAGTGTGTAGCCTCAACAGGTAAATGCAACAAACAGGACAAACTTTAAAAGTGCAGGTGCAAAAACAACTTTAACCAGTTTAAAACAATTATAGAAGCAGAAATACTTGCTATTTAGCTAGATCGGACAGTCGCCTAGGTAGTAGCAGGAAAAAAAACAATTTTTATCAGGTAAGCAGTCGCTTTTTTAGCCTTTCTGCTGCTAGCACCACTCTGCAGGACCACGATGAGCTTGGCTGAGTAGTAACAAGCGCACCAAAGCGGGTTTTATACAGGGGGACTTGAAAGAGCTAGAAATTGGCCCAAAACGTCAAATAGACTACCAGATTCTTGTGCTGGGAACACTCCTCCAGGGATAGATAGGCTGCTCTAACCTCCCCACTCCCACTGGTGAACAAAGAAGCCTCCTTTTATCCAAGAAAGGAAATGGGCAACACAGGAACTTTCCAAAAGTCCAGAATACAGCAAAGCCTGTATTTGGGCTACTCTAGGTCAGGAAAGGTGGGAAACAAGGATAATTTTTTTGTTTGTTTTCCTTTTTAGTGGGTGCTGTAGATGATTGTGTCTGCGCTGCTTCTGCTATATGGTACTGGTGTTAGCAAAGATATTCAGACATGTGTACTGTTATACACTGTGATGTTTTATGTCCTCAAGTACTGTCAGGTAGAAATTTTTGCTCGCAGTGATGTCCTAGGGAACACATGGTGAATGCAGCTGTATCCCATATTGTGGTCAAATGCCTACATATTCCTGGAAAGGTATGCCATTCTGGAGGGGGAGCTGCAGACACTTGCTGCTGGGTCTGTGTAACCAGTTCAGCACCTTGTTACAGTGATGGAAGAGGATCTCATACTAGTACGTGCATTGACGTGACAGTATGGATTTATCTTGCTGTGGCAATACCTCACAGCTATACAGATTCACACAGGTTACCCAAAGGCCGGGGTCATAAGTCAGGACATTACCCCTATTGTGATGAACGGGCAGGTTTGTAGCCACCCATTTTTGTGTTTGAAGCCAAGGACAGTATGTGCACATGCTGTGTTTTGGACTTTGCACATTCCATGCTGACCATGCACCCACCCCACCCCTTTATTATTCTATCCTCTTCCATACATTATGCAAACATTCTCTGATACTTTCCCTATAGTTATATCCTCATCACAGATGTGTTTTGGTGTTGGTCCACCATTCATGCAGTGGGACATGGTAGACATGTTACTGTGGTTTATCCACATGGCCTTGCATATGGGTTATGTGGAGTGTGTTATGTTGTTATTTGGGTGTCCATGACATAACATACATTGGTAGTACAGGTGAGATGCAGGCCTTTGCCAGAGGACTGTAGGCCATTTGGTGGTGATGCCCAGCCAGCTGTAGCAGGCCATTGCATTCTGTCAGTCCTACAGTACCAGACTGCCATACAGTATATTCCCCTGGGGTGCCAGGATAGGTGTGCTAGGTGTTCATGCCAATACTTTCTACCAGTATTGATCAGGTGGTGTGGATGCTGGCAGGGTGCTGCTTACAGCTGGGGACACACTTCCATGGGACACCTGCACTGCATGCTGCATTCTTTTGCTACTGTCATACACATGTGGGGGTCATTTTGTACCCATTCCCAACAGCAGGGATAAGACAGGACAGGTAAGTGTGATTGGTGGTCGGGTGAGCTGGGTGCATGTGTGCTATGGACACTACTCGTATCTGATGAACAGATATGCATAGGGCATTCCAGTTATGCTGGCTTGTGCAGGGACATCAGCTGTTTCTTAATACATTAGTCCTATCACCTTTGTGATCTGCAAGTGTTCGGCCAGATGACATCGGTATTCCCTACTACAAGCCCAGATAATGTGATGCATATCTGTATGTACAATTCCAAGGGTGTGTCCATTTCATGGTTACACATTATACACTGTATGTCTGAGGTACTTTTCCCTGTGTACTGCTTGTATATCTAGCCCAACAGTCATGCCATATCCATCTTTCAGATGGTGACACATATTACCGCCATACATTTACAATGGCTTACTGCTAGAATGTGTTATACTGGGGAGCATTGTCTTTGACACTGCAGTTGTGAAGACTTGTCCCTGTCATCAGCAGTAGTGGGCAATGACCACTAGGTCAAACCTCAACATGCATACATACTGACCACTCTTACACAATATGAAATACACACCAACCTAACACATGCATACCTGCATATTCTACAAATGCTACAATCTATCCTGCTACCTTGGCCACCTCAGGTCATCTGTGCTCCACTGGTATTATACTGACACATACATGTTACTACATGTCTACATTGGATTGGGGGCACCAGACTCATACTACTTTTCTAAATTGGATTGGGGGGGCACACCTGACTGTTTCTACATTTCAACATAGGATTGCAGGGGGGGCACACCTGACTGTTACAACTTGTCTACATTGGATTGGGGGGGGCACACCAGACTGTTACTACATTTCTACATAGGATTAGGGGTAGGGAACACCTGACTGTTTCTACATTTCTGCATAGGATTGGGGGGCACAACTGACTGATTCTACATTTCTACATAAGATTGGGGGGACACATCTGACACTTGTACACATTTGCTATGACTGTACCGGTATGTCAGGTACTCCATTTCATTATGTATTGTAACCTATCATGCTGACTAGAGGCATATTATTGTACTACAGGTCTTAGGTTTGATTGACCTACATATCAGTTTCTGACTTCTTACCCTTCAGAACTAACATCCACCTGCCTAACCTGATGTACTCTGTCTTTGTAGGCCTGGGGGCTTACCCATAGCCATCATTTAGAGGCATTAGCATGGTCTTTGTTTGTGTTTGTCTACACCTGTCCTGCTGGATGAGACTATTGTTGGGTATATGAACCTCCCTGACTAGCATGTGTATGTGTGTGTGTCATATGGACACACATGTGGCCCAGCATATTTCCTGCAGTGGATTTTGTCACCATGCGTAGTACTGGCTACTATGGTGACACCAGTGATTGTTACAGATCAAATGCTGCCACTATAGGTGTCTACTATCTGCTGGCATCACATTCAGCCACCCGATTCTCTTGCATGCTCTAATCCATACCATTGATACAAGTAACAGCACATACTACTCCATTCGGCAATTGGTAAGAAGTGTGACTTACCTTGTGGGTGTGCTAGTATTGAGGATGGTGCTGGAGGGCTGCTTACATCGGATGCACATACTACACTCCCTATACATGGTTGAGAACAGGTAGTGTCATGTTTGGCATCCCTTTTACTGTATCTGCGAGTCAGAGAGAGGTGTCATTCCCTGGGTCCCTCCTGTGTCGGTGTATGTGCTATGTGTTGCCTCTTTGCCAAGGCCAGGGCATACTGGGCATGCCTCCTTCTGCCTACTGGGGGCAGGCTCAGGTTGTTCCTCCTCCTAGTCACTCTGTGCCTGTGCAGGCCTTGGCAATGGTGGGGGACTGTGTGGCCCTGCCCCTGCTGTTCCTGCTGCAGCTGTTTCCACAGGATCATATTGTGTAGCATGGCACATACGATGACAATTTGAGTACATGTAGCTGGAGAGTACTGCAAGGCTCCATCAGATGTGTCCAGGCACTGGAACCTTGACTTGAGCATCCCAAACACATGCTCTATTATAATTCTGGTCTGTACATTTGCCTCATTATGGAGTTCTTGCTCGGGTGTGTGTGCATTTCTGATGGGTGTCATCAGCCACGGCTCCAGTGCGTATCCAACATCCCCCACTAGGTGACCGTGAGGGATGTTCCCATTGGCAAATGTCTGGTACAGCTGCATCAGATGCCAGATGTGGGAATTGTGATAGCTTCCAGGGCAGCCAGCACACACATTCATTATTATGCCCTAGGCATTGCACATGACCTAGCAGTTGATGGAGGGGAAGCCCTTGCGGTTGATGTAGATCATACCCCACTCACTGGGTGGTGCTTTGATGCATATGTGCGTGCAATCTATAGCATACACTACCTGGGGGTATTCTGCTATTTGGTTGAAGAGATGCACATTGCTGGCCAATGCCTCATGGGTGTTGAGGAAGTATACGTGCTCACTGGCATGTGCTGACATGGCATCCAGGAACTGTTGGAGTACCCTGGATGCTGATGCCTGTGAGATCCCTATGATATCCCCAGTTGGCTTTTGGAAGGTACCTGTGGCTAGTATTCTTAGGCCTACACATAACTTGGTATCCACTGGGATGGGTTCCCCTCTGTTAGTTCTGTGTGTCAGGTGTGGCCGGCACAGCTCAACAATGTGCTGTAGGAGGTCCCTGTGTACCCAATAGTGCTCCACTATCTCCAGCTCATGTAGCCCCTGGTAGGTTACCCTGGGTCTGTACAGTCTTCTCCATCTCCTCACTGTGGGTTGGTCAACAGCATTCTCATCCTCACCACCCTCAGCCTCTTCCACATGTTGATGTATGATAGTTATTGCAGACCCTATCATTTTGTTGTTTTTTTTGTTAAAATTTCCCCACTTGTATACACCGGAGGTTTAGAGTATGTGGGAAAAAACAGAGGGAAAGGTGTTTGGGTAGTTTATAATAGTTTTCTGGGCAGGGCTGGTCTGCTGTCTGTGTAATTGGCTGATTCTGATACATTTCACCTGCCTGCTCTGCTAGTTCTCCCTGATTACCTTCCTACTGCTGTTTTCCCTTCCTATTGCCTTCCTGATTAAGCCCAGGGGAGCGCTGCACAAACACAGTGCTCAAATGTGCACAGAGATGCTATTTCCTCGTTTACTTTTTTTTTCCTTTAAAACCTGGTGCGTGGCGCTCACACCCGCTTAGGCAATGTAAAGAGTGCTAGGCAGCCTCAGACACATCCCCTTGGTTAGCTCTGCTAAGCTAAGGGCAAACCCAAGCCACAAGGCTCCAATCCGCTTACAGTATGCCTGACACACCCCCTATGATGTCAGCTAACTCCTAGACTTGCACCAAGCTATTCCTGCACTTACACTGTTGGGTGCTGACTAGCATTGAGGGGAAATCTGGATTTCAGTATTATTCCCTTCATGTGCATAGGATTGTTTGCTGATGCATAGTTACAGATCCCACACTGAGCCTCCCCCCTTAGCAACCACTATTCACTGGCCATGTTGTCTTCTACCTGCCATTGAGCATAATGGCAAAATAGTGATTTTGGTTAGAATGCTTACTGCCACTGCCCTATGCTTAAATAGCCAAAATCGGCTAAAAAAATAATAAAAGTTATTTTTGTTTAACTTTTTTCCATGCCAATGGCCATATATTTTGCCATTGGCATGCTTTACACATTATATACACCCTTTATTTGGAGCTGTCATGGCTCAGTTTTGTAGTTTGCAGAAATGTACTCAGTTACTAACCGAGTACATTTCTGCAGATTACAGTAGTCCTGCACGGCTAGCTGACAGCTTCCTGGATCACAAATTCACCTCATTTGCATGTTTTTTAACTGCCTATGGGGTAACTTGCATACATTAACTGAGTTCGTGCAGAACTAGTGCAGGAGCACTTGTGCACGTTCCTGCAGTTTATTCCTGGATTGCACGGCAGACATATTGCCTCCTGGAGCTCCTGCACTGTTCCTGCACACCTTGCAGGGCTTGCTGAATCCGGGGGCCTGTGTCAGTGTCCATAGCATACACAGCAAAATTCCATGTACAAGAGTGTAGACAGACAAAAGGGGCTGTAAAAATGTAGATATATATATGGGCAGAAATGGCATACCACATACAGATATGAGTGAAACTATCCTGCTGTGCATCTGAGAAATTAAAGGAAATAAGTTAAATTAATTTTATATGTTTAATAATCTGGGAATGTTTGCATGGTGCACCACAGTACACAAACATACTTTATAAAAAAAAAAAAAAAAAAACTGGAAAAAAAATTATTATTCTGTGATAGAAATGTATTAAAGGACCTTGCATGGAGCATCTACAATGATGCATTGGTGCTGTTGCTAAAGGGGTAGGACTAAGAAGTGTGTAGTTTCAGGCTGTGAGCATGGATCCTTATGCAAATGATGTGGAGTCACTAAATAGCATAAATGTGTAATCGTGTCCACATATCCCCTTCTTGTAAGCACAGAACCATGTAGGTGTTTACAGAGGAGGTAGCTGACATCAGACAAGAGTGTGTCCAATCACTTCTAAACTTATTTCACCTCAGTTGCATCTGTTTGCATGATGTGCCACCATGCTGTGCATGTACTTTCAGGGAGGTTGTGTGCACTAACTTCTAAGCAATGTTTAGCTAAGGGGCATGTGTTTCCATGTATTTGTGCAGCATGCCACTATGCAGAGTTTGGAAGTCTGGGGGGCATGTACACTAAGTGCTAAGCTTTGTTTACCTATGGGGTGTGTGTTTGCACTGAGCCACAGTGCTGAATGGATCTAAAAGCCAATGATATATTAATTCGTTTTGACCCCTATTTAAAGGAAAACTCCACCTTAAAACTCAAAAAACATATATTTTTTCATTGTATCTTTGTTTTTGAGCTATTCTCATGCCTCAAATTCACTTCCAAGTGCTTCTTTTACAATGTTAATGTGTTTCTCTAAAAATGGCGGATGATGGGGCTTGCCTTGGTAACATGATCTTATTTTCTTGTTTTCCTTCCATCTTCCCAGAATACATTTCAAGTCCTCTTTATATGACTCATGCCAGACATAATAAAGTGGTGGTGTTTTTTCATGCCATTAAAATATAAGGGCAGGACTGTGAAGTACTGTCATCTAAACACACCTTCTGCAAAAGAGCTGCTTCTCTGTTTACCTGACTGAGCCTTATTTATCTGTCTGCCAGAGTTTGTTATATGCTATAAAAAGCTATTAACTACTTGCAGCAAAAAAAAGCAGATAAAACATTTTTTGTAAGTCTTTTGTAGTCATAACAAACTTGATAAACCTTCCCCCATACTCTCATGCTGTGGTGTGAAAACTCTCACTGCAGTAAATAATCCTTGCTGTACATTTACAAGTAACAAGTAGTAGGACTCTACACTTATTCTGTTTGCTACTTCCCAATGCCTTTAGTGGGAGGATTTTTCTCTCTCATGAATGATGCAGACTTAAAATGTGTTTTACTAGTTCCTCAATTATTTCTGTCATGTTCCCCCTCCTTTTTTCTATTTCATATTTATTTATACTTTGGTAACCAGGAAAGTGAACTGGTCCCAGGACCCTTTTCAGTCACAACACAAGCTATACTGGCAAAGATAATAACAATTATTAAATGCACTTGAAAATACAAAGAAAAAATACTAACAGAAAGACATTGACCAAGACTGCACGTGGAACGCATAGCCAATGTGTGACAGTGACCAAGTAAATCACTGAGCAACATTTACTAGAATGTATACATTAATAATGCTTAACTATACTATGTTGTTTGTTATAAATAATTCATTGTATGCACACACATACACACACACACACACACACATGCACACACACGCGCTTATACTTACACATATACAGAAACACACACACATTGTACACATACTTTATATGCATACACATATACAGAAACACACAAACACACACACTATATATGTATGTATGTGTGTGTGTCTGTGTGTGTGTGTGTGTGTGTGTGTGTGTGTGTGTGTGTGTGTGTGTGTGTGTGTGTGTGTGTGTGCGCATTTAAACACAGTTAAGTACTTCTGATTTCCTTTTCTTGGTGTTCTTAATGCAAGGGCACATAGTAAATGTATGTTAAAGTAAACTCAGCTGTATATTATGGTTGCTCTCTGACAATACAAGGACTGACTCAAAATCAGTGGGAATCTGTTACAATGGAGCTGCATTTACCAGGTATGCATCCCCCTCTGGAAGGATGTCAGACAAAGCATAAAAGACCTTTTTTATGAACAGTATGTGGAGTCTGCATGTCCTCCCTGTGGTCATGTGGGTTTCCTCCGGATGCTCTGGTTTCCTCCCACATCCCAAAGACATGCAGTAGGTGGATTGGAATTGGCCTCTGGCCCTAGGTGAGTGTGTCCTGTGTGTGCCTCTTGGATTGTTGGGCGCCATTGGCAACTTGACACTGTAAAACTCCACTGTCAATCTTGAGTGGACAGATGATCAGCTGTGGTGACCCCTAACTGGGAAAAGCCGAAAGAAGAAGAAGAAGAATCAGTGCACCTAATTGATAGGGTTGCCACCTGACTCTCTTTCTGCAGTTCTGGTCTGTGTATGTGTGTCTGGGGGGGTGGCTTTTCAAGACTTCTCTAAATGTCACAGAAATCTTTGCTACTACTCTAAAGTTATCTTATCACACACTATTATAAATAACATTTAAAGCTTAGAATTTCAATACTGCGTTGCTGCTTAGGTAAACTTGTCAGAAGAGTTGACAATTAACTTTAAACCCCTGACTGATCTAATTGCTTTGTTTTGCTATGAAAGGGGAGTGTTAAGTTCTCCTCCTCTCTGTAATAAAAACAGTGGAAACAATTCCACAGCTTTCTGTATTTTTTTTTATATCAGCTGCTGTGTTCCCGACATTAGCAGGATTAATTACCCTTCTAAGACTGGCAGGAGTACCTGACAGGGTAAACCACAGATTTAACTGTGTCTATGATATGTCATGCAGGTGGATATGAATTTCTCTGCAAAGTATATGAGAAGTTGAGTTAAAAAAATAGTAGGTGGGCTTTCCCTTCCTTTGACTCCAATGCAAGGAAATAAAAGTTATAAAAACTAGAAACAGGTTTCTGGTACATACACAATGCTGGAACTATATTGTAGGGAGAATTTCAATACTGCGTTGCTGCTTAGGTAAACTTGTCAGAAGAGTTGACAATTAACTTTAAACCCCTGACTGATCTAATTGCTTTGTTTTGCTATGAAAGGGGAGTGTTAAGTTCTCCTCCTCTCTGTAATAAAAACAGTGGAAACAATTCCACAGCTTTCTGTATTTTTTTTATATCAGCTGCTGTGTTCCTGACATTAGCAGGATTAATTACCCTTCTAAGACTGGCAGGAGTACCTGACAGGGTAAACCACAGATTTAACTGTGTCTATGATATGTCATGCAGGTGGATATGAATTTCTCTGCAAAGTATATGAGAAGTTGAGTTAAAAAAAAGTAGGTGGGCTTTCCCTTCCTTTGACTCCAATGCAAGGAAATAAAAGTTATAAAAACTAGAAGCAGGTTTCTGGTACATACACAATGCTGGAACTATATTGTAGGGAGAAAAGAAACCTAACAATTGAGTTAAACTGCATGAGAGGGTGGAGTTTTCCTTTAACTTAAACTAGGTCATTACATTATGTTAATGATGTACTTGGCAAGTGGAATGCATCATAGGTAGCCAATCACACAGTCAGTACCTACAGCAGAGCACTATATAGTATGCATACACCCTACAATCTGATTTTCCCCCATATTCTGCACCATTGGAACACAGACTTGGGAATTTTAACTGAAAGAAATTTGGGGCCTTAGGGGGCTTTGGCCCTGGGGCCCCCGGTTATAAAGTGTATTTTTTTTAACAGTAGCAAATGAGCAAACTGATTTAAACAAATTAACCGATTGACCAATAAGAGCTAAAAACTGAGCCCCGTTCCAGCAGTCTTTGATTAGATAAGTTCTAACTGCATACTCCTGCCACTAGGGTGCAGGGGAACATTCTCCAAAAAAGATGGCCTGGATTAGTGCTCAAGTTATACAAATAAAGCTAGATTCAGCATTTCTGAATCTAGTCTATGCTACAGCAAACAAGGGGTACCAATTTCAAAAAGAAACAGTTCAAATAAGCAGGCACAATAAGCCTCTAACCGGAAACTCCCAGCTCAAAAGGGCAGAATCTACCCTCTCCTCCCACAAGAGTGGAGGCCACACCTTCTTAATGTAAAACAACTGGTCTGAGGCCCAAGTGCATAAACCAAAGCCTTAGAATAACAGTTACAATTTAATCAGGCTACTACCAAGCAGTAATAAATGCACCAGAATAAATACAATTAAGTACTTTTAAGAAAAGGCAGCAAAAGCAAAATAAAGTAATAAAGTAAGAAGAAACACAAATACAGTAAAAGCAGATGAATAAAGTGCAATTTGTTTATATAACAATAGAAAACGAGCAAACTGATTTAAACAAATTGCCCACTTAACCAGTAAAAAGCTCAAAACTGAGCCCTGTTCCAGCAGTCTTTAATCAGACAAGTTCTAACTGCACACTCCTGCCATTAGAGTGCAGGGGAACCTTCTCCAAAAAAGATGGCCTGGCTCAGTGCTCAAGTTATACAAACAAAGCTAGATACAGCAGGCCTCAATCTAGTCTATGCTACAGCAAACAAGACGCACCAATTTCAGAAAGAAATGGTTCAAATAAGCAGGCACAATAAGCCTTTAACCAGAAATTCCCAGCTCAGAAGGGCAGAATCTAGCCTCTCCTCCCACAACAGTGCTGACCACAAATCTTCTTAATGTAAAATAACTGGCATGAAGCCCAAGTGCTTAAACCAGAACTAATACACTTTTAGAATAACAGACACTGAGCCTTCAATCAGGAATTCCCAACTTAGAAGGATGTAAGCTACCTGTCCTGTCACAATAGTGCAGACCACAAACATTCTTAATGTAAAATAACTGGCCTGAAGCCCAGGCACTTAAACCAAAAGGCTTAGAATAACAGTTACAGTTTAATCAAGCTACTACCAAGCAATAATAAATGCAGCAGAATAAGGACAATTGAGTACTTTCAAGAAGAGGCAAAAGCAAAATAATGTAATAAAGTAGTAAGAAACACAAATACAGTAAGAGCAAATGAATAAAGTGCACATTTTTATCTGTAATAGGTAGAATGAGCTAATGACACTAGACTGGGAGGAGTGTCACAGATCAAATATGCAGCAAGGGCGAGCAATTGCAAAGCCACCAAGTATAAGAAGAAGATACCAATATGGAGGGAGGGTGGAAACACACAAGTTGTTAGACCACTATTTAACACAGCAGGAATAAGGGTGGGAGAAAAACCAACAATTGCAGCATATATCAGAAGCCAGCAAATATATATCTAAATCAATCAAGCAAAAAATAATAGGATAATACAGAACTTTGAAAAGAAGTGACAGAAAAATATACTTATCACTTTATATTTCGAATGGGTAGGAATATGGCATAATGGTTAAGGTGCTTGCCTTACAAGCAGAAGGTGCAGGGTTTGATTCTCACATGGGGTAAGTGGCTAGGCTTAAAATGGCTTGCAAAGGCAGTTAGCCTCGTACCAACCTATAAACCTATTGTTTCAGTAGCACTTTCAGTCAGAACACAAGGAGCTTCAAGCAATGAATGCAGAGGTTAACAACAGGGAATATTAATTATACTTGCAAGCCTTGAGACAATCAGATAAAACTCAAAAAGTTGTTAGACCACTATTCAACACAGCAGGAATAAGGGTGGGAGAAAAAACAGCAATTTCAGCATAGATCAGAAGCCAGCAAATATATATCGAAATCAATCAAGCAAAAAAAAAAATTAGGATAATAGAGAACTTTGAAAAGAAGTGCCAGAAAAATATATTTATTACTTTATATTTCAAATTGTTTCAGTAGCACTTTCAGTCAGAACACAAGGATCTTATGGGGTCAAACTGTGCAAGGGATAGTGGGTACTGTAGGTGATTGTGTCTGTGCTGCTTCTGCTACATGGTACTGGTGTTAGCAAAGATATTCATACATGTGTACTGTTATACATTGTGATGTTTTATGTCCTCAAGTACTGTCAGGTAGAATTTTTTGCTCGCGGTGATGTCCTAGGGAACACATGGTGAATGCAGCTGTATCCAGTATTGTGGTCAAATGCCTACATATTCCTGGAAAGGTATGCTATTCTGGAGGGGGAGCTGCAGACACTTGCTGCTGGGTCTGTGTAACCAGTTCAGCACCTTGGTACAGTGATGGAAGAGGATCCCATACTAGTACATGCATCGACGTGACAGTATGGCTTTATCTTGCTGTGGCAATACCTCACAGCTATACAGATTCACACAGGTTACCCAGAGGCAGGGGTAATAAGTCAGGACATTACCCCTATTGTGATGAACGAGCAGGTTTGTAGCCACCCATTTTTGTGTTTGCAGCCAAGGACAGTATGTGCACATGCTGTGTTTTGGACTTTGCACATTCCATGCTGACCATGCACCCACCCCACCCCCTCTATTATTCTATCCTCTTCCATACATTATGCAAACATTCTCTAATACTTTCCCTTTAGTTATATCCTCATCACAGATGTGTTTTGGTGTTGGTACACAGTTCATGCAGTGGGACATGGTGGACATGTTACTATGGTTTATCCACATGGCCTTGCATATGGGTTATGTGGAGTGTGTTATGTTGTTATTTGGGTGTCTATGACATAACATACATTGGCAATACAGGTGAGATGTAGGCCTTTGCCAGAGGACTGTAGGCCATTTGGTGGTGATGCCAGCTAGCTGTAGCAGGCCGTTGCATTCTGTCAGTCCTACAGTACCAGACTGCCATACAGTATATTCCCCTGGGGTGACAGGGTAGGTGTGCTAGGTGTTCATGCGAATACTTTCTACCAGTATTGATCAGGTGGTGTGGATGCTGGCAGGGTGCTGCATTCTTTCGCTACTGCCATACACAGATGGGGGTCATTTTGTGCCAATTCCCAACAGCAGGGATAAGACAGGACAGGTACATGTAATTGGTGGTTAGGTGAGCTGGGTGCATGTGTGCTATGGACACTACTTGCATCTGATTCACAGATATGCATGGGGCATTCCAGTTATGCTGGCTTGTGCAGGGACATCAGCTGTTTCTCAATACATCAGTCCTATCACCTTTGTGATCTGCAAGTGTTCGGCCAGATGACATCGGTATTCCCTACTACAATCCCAGATAATGTGATGCATATCTGTATGTACAATTCCAAGGGTGTGTCCATTTCACGGTTACACATTATACACTGTATGTCTGAGGTACTTTAAACTGTGTACTGCTTGTATATCTAGCCCAACAGTCATGCCACGTCCATCTTTCAGATGGTGACACATATTACCGCCATACATTTACAATGGCTTACTGCTAGAATGTGTTATACTGGGGAGCATTGTCTTTGACACTGCAGTTGTGAGGACTTGTCCCTGTCATCAGCAGTAGTGGGCAATGGCCACCAGGTCAAACCTCAACATGCATACATACTGACCACTCTCACACAATATGAAATACACCCCAACCTAACACATGCATACCTGCATATTCTACAAATGCTACAATCTATCCTGCTACCTTGGCCACCTTAGGTCATCTGTGCTCCACTGGTATTATACTGACACATACATGTTACTACATGTCTACATTGGATTAGGGGGGAACACCAGACTCTTACTACTTTTCTAAATAGGATTGGGGGGCACACCTGACTGTTTCTACATTTCAACATAGGATTGTGTGGGGGGCACATCTGACTGTTGCTACATTTCTACTTAGGATTGGGGGGCACACCTGACTGTTACAACATGTCTACATTGGATTGGGGGGGGCACACCAGACTGTTACTACATTTCTACATAGGATTGGGGGTGGGGAACACCTGACTGTATTTACATTTCTGCATAGGATTGGGGGGGGGGGCACATCTGACTGATTCTACATTTCTACATAGGATTGGGGGGCACACCTGACACTTGTACACATTTGCTATGACTGTACTGGTATGTCAGGCACTCCATTTCATTATGTATTGTAACCTATCATGCTGACTAGAGGCATATCATTGTACTACAGGTCTTAGGTTTGATTGACCTACATATCAGTTTCTGACTTCTTACCCTTCAGAACTAACATCCACCTGCCTAAACTGATGTAGTCTGTCTTTGTAGGCCTGGGGGGTTACCCATAGCCATCATTTAGAGGCATTAGCATGGCCTTTGTTTGTGTTTGTCTACACCTGTCCTGCTGGCTGAGACTATTGTTGGGTATATGAACTTCCCTGACTGGCATTTGTGTGTGTGTCATATGGACACACATGTGGCCCAGCACATTTCCTGCAGTGGATTTTGTCACCATGTGTAGTACTGGCTACTATGGTGACACCAGTGTTTGTTACAGATCAAATGCTGCCACTATAGGTGTCTACTATCTGCTGGCATCATTTTCAGCCACCCGATTCTCCTGCATGCTCAAATCCATACCATTGATACAAGTAACAGCACATACTACTCCATTCGGCAATTGGTAAGAAGTGTGACTTACCTTGTGGGTGTGCCAGTATTGAGGATGGTGCTGGAGGGCTGCCTATGTCAGATGCACATAGTACACTCCCTATACATGGTTGAGAACAGGTAGTGTCATGTTTGGCATCCCTTTTACTGTATCTGTGAGTCAGAGAGAGGTGTCATTCCCTGGGTCCCTCCTGTGTCAGTGTATGTGCTATGTGTTGCCTCTTTGCCAAGGCCAGGGCATACTGGGCATGCCTCTTTCTGCCTACTGGGGGCAGGCTCAGGTTGTTTCTCCTCCTAGTCACTCTGTGCCTGTGCAGGCCTTGGCAATGGTGGGGGGCTGTGTGGCCCTGCCCCATGCTGTTCCTGCTGCAGCTGTTTCCGCAGGATCATATTGTATAGCATGGCACATATGATGACAATTTGAGTACATGTAGCTGGGGAGTACTGCAAGGCTCCACCAGATGTGTCCAGGCACTGGAACCTTGACTTGAGCATCCCAAACACATGCTCTATTATAATTCTGGTCTATACATTTGCCTCATTATGGAGTTCTTGTTCGGGTATGTGTGCATTTCTGATGGGTGTCATCAGCCACGGCTCCAGTGCATATCCAAGATCCCCCACTAGGTGACCGTGAGGGATGTCCCCAATGGCAAATCTCTGGTACAGCTGTGTCAGATGCCAGATGTGGGAATTGTGATAGCTTCCAGGGCAGCCAGCACACACATTAATTATTATGCCCTAGGCATTGCACATGACCTAGCAGTTGATGGAGGGGAAGCCCTTGCGGTTGATGTAGATAATACCCCGCTCACTGGGTGGTGCTTTGATGCATATGTGCATGCAGTCTATAGCACCCACTACCTCAGGGTATTCTGCTATTTGGTTGAAGAGATGTATATTGCTGGCCAACGCCTCACAGGTGTTGGGGAAGTATACGTGCTCACCGGCATGTGCTGACATGGCATCCAGGAACTGTTGGAGTACCCTGGATGCTGATGCCTGTGAGATCCCTATGATATCCCCAGTTGGCTTTTGGAAGGTACCTGTGGCTAGTATTCTTAGGCCTACACATACCTTGGTATCCACTGGGATGGGTTCCCCTCTGTTAGTTCTGTGCATCAGGCGTGGCCGGCACAGCTCAACAATGTGCTGTAGGAGGTCCCTGTCTACCCAATAGTGCTCCACTATCTCCAGCTCATGTAGCCCCTGGTAGGTTACCCTGGGTCTGTACAGTCTTCTCCATTTCCTCATTGTGGGTTGGTTAACAGCATTCTCATCCTCACTACCCTCAGCCTCTTCCACATGTTGATATATGATAGCTATTGCAGCCCCTATTATTTTGTTGTTTTTGTTTGTTAAAATTTCCCCACTTGTATACACCGGAGGTTTAGAGTATGTGGGAAAAACCAGAGGGAAAGGTGTTTGGGTAGTTTATAGTAGTTTTCTGGGCAGGACTGGTCTGCTGTCTGTGTAATTGGCTGATTCTGATACATTTCACCTGCCTGCTCTGCTAGTTCTCCCTGATTACCTTCCTACTGCTGTTTTCCCTTCCTATTGCCTTCCTGCTTAAGCCCGGGGGTGCGCTGCACAAACACAGTGCTCAAATGTGCACAGAGATGCTATTTCCTCGTTTACTTTTTTTTTCCTTTAAAACCTGGTGCGTGGCACTCACACCCGCTTAGGCAATGTAAAGAGTGCTGGGCAGCCTCAGATACACCCCCTTGGTTAGCTCTGCTAAGCTAAGGGCAAACCCAAGCCACAAGGCACCAATCCACTTACAGTATGCCTGACACACACCCTGTGATGTCAGCTAACTCCTAGGCTTGCACCAAGCTATTCCTTCACATACACTGTTGGGTGCTAACTAGCATTGAGGGGAAATCTGGGATTCAGTATCCATACTTTTCAAACTAGTGTTCCAGAGACCAGATTTTGCTGATCCCTGGGCTTTGTCTTGGTTCCTGTGTTTCTCCATTTTCCTTGTTTGGTCAGGGGGAAGTTTCTTTGCTCACCAGTGAGAGTGGGGAGTACTGAGCTGCCTGTTTGTCCTTAGAGGAGTGGTTTAAGGCAGTAACTTGTAGTCTATTGGCCATTTTGGGTCATTTCCTGTCTTTTCCAGCCCCCTGCTATAAAGCGCGTTTTAGCGCGCTTTAGCGCGATGCCACTGTTGCACACTAGGGCAGCGCCAGTTAAGCAGGTTTAAACTATTCGGGCTACCTAAAGTCCACTCTTCAAATTTTCCCTTAAAACTACCTTCCTTGAGCTATACTACTGATCTAATCAGCGTATCCTAGAACTAAAAGGATCATCTCTACTTGACTCCAAGTAGACTATTCTCTATCTGTTAAACCTAGCACTTGCTCCTACAGTACTTATTACCTTGATACGGCACTCTTGTCATAGATAGTACCCCAAAAAGGCAAACCCCCATTTCTCGGTCACCCACGTCCCCCGGAATCTTTTTTAAAGTTTTTGTCTATTCCTTCTAGCATGTCGAGGGATCAGTTACTAGTGTCCTCTCCTGCTCAGCTGGTGAACCTGGGAATATTGAGGCAATGTTACAATTGCCTCATGTACACAGACAACCCTCTCCTCCTCCCACAAAACACAAATACATGCGAGAGATGCAACTATACGGCCAAACTGGAGGCTGAGCTCTCTCAACATAGGACTGGCAAGACCAGTCAGGAGGAGAAGGTTACCACACACACTATAGACCCAGTCTCACATAGTACCACCACAACCTCAAATCATACACATAAACACACAAAGACATACTCGGAGGCTCTGATCAAAAATCTACCAAAACAGCAGAGGCCACCAAAGCAGACACCCAAACAACCACCACCTCAGAACACAACACCTGCAACACATAGACCTCACAGTCAGAGTGTCAAACAGTCACAGCCCTTAAGGCCAAACACAATGCCAGACACACTAGTCATTGGTGACTCCATAGTCAGACACACTGACGTCCCGCACACCAGACAGAGTAAGGAGAAGGTCACAGTAAGCTGCCTGTCGGGCGGTAGAATCCGTCACATAACGCAAGCACTCAGGTCTCTCAACAGCAGGTACAAATACGACTCAGTCATTGTCCACGCTGGTGTAAACGACCTGAGACGTACCTCCTTGGACTACATGAAAAGAGACATTGAGGAGCTCTCTGATTATGTAGCCCAGGCAGGTATGACCCTGACCTTGAGCAGTATCCTACCTTCACCAAGAATGATGCCACAATACAGAGATAAGATGATCAGCTTTAACAATTGGCTTAAGTACTGGTGTCATTCAAAGGGGATCCAGTGTCTGTCTGCCTGGGATGACATGCTGGACAAGCCACGCTGCTTCAAGGGACGGCTTGCACCTGTCACCCTGGGATTCGGATATTGGCAAAGGCTCTTGCCACCCCATAGTGCCTTTTTAGGCAAGGCTCAAATTCTAAACCTACCACCCTAAAACACAAAAAGGAAAAAACTAAGGGTAATGCTGCTCAATGCCAGAAGTCTAAATCTCAAAATGCACTTTTCGAAGCCCTTCTCAGTATGGAGAACATCGATGTCTGTGCTGTGACAGAAACCTGGTTCAAGGCTCCTGAGAGCACCCCAGCACTATCAGGTTTTACCTCATATCATGCGTTCGGCCCCAAAATCCGGACAATACTAAGAAAGGAAGGGTATCCATATTCATCAAGGACACCCACACCTCAAGACTGGTGGCAACGCACGATGCATCGGAGACCATCCAGGTGCAATTAACCATAGGCAAGACTGCTCTACAAATTGTAGCATGTTACAGGCCACCCTCACAAACTCAGGAACCTCACATGGCCTTCCTGAAAACACTAGAGGGATAAATGTATCACCAAACACCATCATACTAGGTGACTTCAATTACCCTAATATAGACTGGGAACACTACTCAAGCCCAAACACCCTAGCCCAAAAGTTCTTGGAATTCATAAACTCAAATGCCATGGAACAACTAGTCACCATCCCCACAAGAGGAGATAACATACTTGATCTCATCATCACGAACATGGGAGCACAATGTTCAACACCGGAAGTATACCCCTCACTGGTGGGATCAGATCACAAACTAATCTCGCTGGAGGTCCTCATTCCACCCCCACCTGAAATAAAAAAGACCACAGTAAAGAACTTCTCGAAAGCAGACTTCACACTTCTAAAGACTAGTGTGGTCTCCTTTAAGGCCCCCGAGCCGGCGGAAAACAGTACTCAAGCCGCTGAATCACTTACAAATGCCTTCTACCAGCACCTGCAGGACTGCATGGATAAGGCAATCTCAAGCAAAACAAAGACTCTTTGTACCAAAGGTAAGCGTCCAGTCTGGTGGACCCCAGCCATAAACAAACTCTACAACAAAAGGAGGAAGCTACTACAAGATAGAGCAAAATCCTTAAAAGGTAAGACACCCTTGATCACTATAAGTAAAAAACTAAGAGCTCTCATAAAATCATCCAAAGCAAATTTCGAGAGAAAAATAGCTAAAGACTCAAAAGACAATCATAAGGCCTTCTTTAGCTATGTTAGAAACCTGGGAGGAAACTCCCAGATATGCTCAGAACTAGTTCAAAATGATGTGAAGATTACTGATCCTACAGACAGTGCCAACATACTGGCTGACAGGTTCAGTGCAAACTTCTCCCCGCACTCGCCCGGACAAGGAGAGATATCTATACCAAGCGATTGCAGCCCCCAAACATCTCCAATGCCCAAGTGAGAACTGCTCTCCAAAGCAAAACACAGCATCCATGGGACCTGATGGTGTCCCCGGCTGTGTGCTCCACGAACTCAATGAGGAATTAAACCCACAGCTAGGACAGCTGTTTAATCAAAGTCTTACCTCTGGATATGTGCCCAGGGAGTGGCACTGCAACTGTCGTCCCACTTCACAAAGGCGGCGCCTCCACCGACCCTGCAAATCACCCGCCCATTAGCTTGACAAGCCTTATCTGCAAAGCCATGGAGAGGATCATAATGGACCTCATAAATAAAGACATAGGGAATTTGCAGACTTTGGATCCAACCCAGTTTGGCTTTGTCAAAGGCAGATCATGCCTTTTAAACTTGGTTGACTTTTTCGAAACAGTCACCAAAGCCATTGATGAGGGAAAGGCAGTCCATACAGCCTACCTCAATCTGGCTAAGGCCTTTGATACAATACCCCACTCGGGTATCATTGAAAAACTCATCAGCCTAAATGTTAACCCATACATTACAAGATGGGTTGCAAACTGGCTGAGTGACAGAACCCACAGGGTCAGAGTTGCTGGCGCCATGTCAGACTCAAAGCCTGTCACAAGTGGTGTCCCACAGGGCTCAGTCCTGGGCCCACTCTTGTTTGGCATCTACTTTTCTGAAGTACAAGCAAACACAGGAGGGTTATGGCTGACAAAGTTTGCAGATGACTGCAAACTGGGCGCCATAATAGAAAATACATCTGACACAGATATCCTTCAGAAGGGTCTCACAGAAACGGATAACTGGTGCCAGAGCCACGGCCTAAAGTTGAATGCCAAAAAATGCATAGTCATACCCTTCGGGAAAAACAAGGGTACCCCTAGCTACCAAATAGGTGGCAATCCACTGAGCACAGAAGAAGTTATCAGGGACCTGGGGACCCAGGTTGATAGTAGTCTGTCATTCGACACCCATGTAGCTAAAGTAGTTAGGAAGACCTTCTACATTGCCCACCTTATCATGAAGGGATTCTCATCTAGATCAAGGGAGGTTATAGTCTCCCTGTACTCATCACTCATCAGACCAATGATTGAGTACAATGCCCCATTCGGAATGTATCTGACCCGACACTTGCAGCAGCTGGAGAGGCCACAAAAGTTCCTCACCAAAGGGATAAAGGGTCTCAAAAATCTGTCCTATGCTGCCCGATTGAAAGAACTCCAGCTCTATTCAGTCGCTTACCGCTTGCTCAGAGGTGACCTTTGCCTAACATACAAGGCCATGTCAAACCCAGATTTGATGAATATGCTTCACCTCAAAAAATCTAGATCCATCAGAGCCACAAGGGCGGGAGACTTAAACCTCGACACGGCTATTAATAGGACGTGCTGGAGGGATAGATTCATCACCCAAAGACTCCCTATGGTGTGGAACAAAATCCCGGTATATGTGAGGCAGAGCACCTCGCTGGCCTTGTTCAAGAAAAATCATGACCAATGGATGGGAGATCGCAAATATACCCCAGGGATTACCTCAGTGTCACTGCTCGACAGAGGCACAGCAAAATAATGGGTATAGTTCCCCATACTAAAGGGGTGGCGTAAGCCACAAAACGATGGGCTAGGCTTGTAAATGCCCTCGGGCAGATAGCCTAGTATGAACCTATGAACCTATGAACCTATTCCCCTCATGTGCATAGGATTGTTTGCTGATGCATAGTTACAGATCTCACACTGAGCCTCCCCCCTTAACAACCACTATTCACTGGCCATGTTGTCTTCTATCTGCCATTGAGCATAATGGCAAAATAGCGATTTTGGTTAGAATGCTTAATTTAGGGTTTTTTTTTTTAATTTTTGCCCAATCCCATTTGCGTGCCACTGCCCTATGCTTAAATAGCCAAAATCGGCTAAAAAAATAATAAAAGTTATTTTTGTTTAACTGTTTTCCATGCCAATGGCCATATATTTTGCCATTGGCATGCTTTACACATTATATACACCTTTTATTTGGAGCTGTCATGGCTCAGTTTTGTAGTTTGCAGAAATGTACTCAGTTACTAACCGAGTACATTTCTGCAGATTACAGTAGTCCTGTGCGGCCAGTTGACAGCTTCCTGGATCACAAATTTACCTCATTTGCATGTTTTTTAACTGCCTATGGGGTAATTTGGATACAGAAACTGAGTTCGTGCAGAACTAGTGCAGGAGCGCTTGCGCACGTCCCTGCAGCTTATTCCTGGATTGCACGGCAGACATATTGCCTCCTGGAGCTCCTGCACTGTTTCTGCACACCATGCAGGGCTTGCTGAATCCAGGGGCCTGTGTCAGTGTCCACAGCGTACACAGCAAAATTCCATGTACAAGAGTGCAGACAGACAAAAGGAGCTGTAAAAATGTAGATATATATGGGCAGAAATGGCATACCACATACAGATATGAGTGAAACTATCCTGCTGTGCATCAGAGAAATTAAAGGAAATAAGTTAAATTAATTTTATATGTTTAATAATCTGGGAATGTTTGCATGGTGCACCACAGTGCACAAACATACTTTATAAAAAAAAAAAAAACTGGAAAAAAAATTATTATTCTGTGATAGAAATGTATTACAGGACCTTGCATGGAGCATCTACAATGATGCATTGGTGCTGTTGCTAAAGGGGTAGGACTAAGAAGTGTGTAGTTTCCAGGCTGTGAGCATGGATCCTTATGCAAATGATGTGGAGATACTAAATAGCATAAATGTGTAATCGTGTCCACATATCCCCTTCTTGTAGGCACAGAACCATGTAGGTGTTTACAGAGGAGGTAGCTGACATCAGGTGAGAGTGTGTCCAATCACTTCTCACCTTATTTCACCTCAGTTGCATCTGTTTGCATGATGTGCCACCATGCTGTGCGTGTACTTTCAAGAAGGTTGTGTGCACTAACTTCTAAGCAATGTTTAGCTAAGGGGCACGTGTTTCCACGTATTTGTGCACCATGCCACTATGCTGAGTTTGGAAGTCTGGGGGTCATGTACACTAAGTGCTAAGCTTTGTTTACCTATTGGGTGTGTGTTTGCACTGTGAGCCACAGTGCTGAGTGCATCTAAAAGCCAATGATATATTAATTAGTTTTGACCCCTATTTAAAGGAAAACTCCACCTTAGAACTCAAAAAACATATATTTTTTTATTGTATCTTTGTTTTTGAGCTATTTTCATGCTTCAAAATAACTCCCAAGTGCTTCTTTTACAATGTTAATGTGTTTCTCTAAAAATGGCGGATGATGGGGCCTGCCTTGGTAACATGATCTTATTTTCTTGCTTTCCTTCCTTCTTCCCAGAATACATTTCAAGTCCTCTTTATATGACTCATGCCAGACATAATAAAGTGGTGGTGTTTTTTCATGCCATTAAAATATAAGGGCAGGACTGTGAAGTACTGTCATCTAAACACACCTTCTGCAAAAGAGCTGGTTCTCTATTTACCTGACTGAGCCTCATTTATCTGTCTGACAGAGCTTGTTCTATGCTATAAAAAGCTATTAACTACTTGCAGAAAAAGAAAGCAGATAAAACATTTTTGTAAGAGTCTTTTGTAGTCCTAACAAACTTGATAAACCTTCCCCCATACTCTCATGCTGAGGTGTGAAAACTCTCACTGCAGTAAATAATACTTGCTGTACATTTACAAGTAACAGGTAGTAGGACTGTACACTTATTCTGTTTGCTACTTCCCAATGCCTTCAGTGGGAAGATTTTTCTCTCTCATGAATGATGCAGACTTAAAATGTGCTTTACTAGTTCCTCAATTATTTCTGTCATGTTCCCCCTCCTTTTTTCTATTTCATATTTATTTATACTTTGGTAACCAGGGAAGTGAACTGGTCCCAGGACCCTTTTCAGTCACAACACAAGCTACACTGGCAAAGATAATAACAATTATTAAATGCACTTGAAAATACAAAGAAAAAATACTAACAGAAAGACATTGGCCAAGACTCCACGTGGAACACATAGCCAGTGTATGACAGTGACCAAGTAAATCACTGAGCAACATTTACTAGAATGTATACATTAATAATGCTTAACTATACTATGTTGTTTGTTATAAATAATTCATTGTATGCACACATATTACACACACACACACACACACACACACACACACACACACACACACACACACACACACACACACACACATGCACACACACACGCTTATATTTACACATATACAGAAACACACACACATTGTACACATACTTTATATGCATACACATATACAGAAACACACAAACACACACTATATATGTATGCGCGAGTGTGTGTGTGTGTGTGTGTGTGTGTGTGTGTGTGTGTGTGTGTGTGTGTGTGTGCATTTAAACACAGTTAAGTACTTCTGATTTCCTTTTCTTAGTGTTCTTAATGCAAGGGCACATAGTAAATGTATGTTAAAGTAAATTAAGCTGTATATTATGGTTGCTCTCTGACAATGCAAAGACTGACTCAAAATCAGTGGGAATCTGTTACAATGGAGCTGCATTTATCAGATATGCATCCCCCTCTAAAAGAATGTCACACAAAGCATAAAAGACCTTTTTTTGAACAGTATGCAGAGTCTGCATGTCCTCCCTGTGGTCGTGTGGGTTTCCTCCGGGTGCTCCGGTTTCCTCCCACATCCCAAAGACATGCAGTAGGTGGACTGGACACTCTAAATTGGCCCTAGGTGTGAGTGTGTGCGTGTGTGTGCCTTCTGTGGAAGGTTGGGTGCCAGGCTGGCAACTCGACACTGTAAAACTCCACTGCCAATCATGAGCGGATAGATGATCCGCTGTGGTGACCCCTAACCGGGAAAAGCCGAAAGAAGAAGAAGAAGAAGAATCAGTGCACCTAGTTGATAGGGTTGCCACCTGACTCTCTTTCTGCAGTTCTGGTCTGTGTGTGTGTGTCTGGGGGTGGCTTTTCAAGACTTCTCTAAATGTCACAGAAATCTTTGCTACTGCTCAAGTTATCTTATCACAAACAATTATAAATAACATTTAAAGCTTAGAATTTCAATAATGCGTTGCTGCTTAGGTAAACTTGTCAGAAGAGTTGACAATTGCCTTTAAACCCCTGACTGATCTAATTGCTTTGTTTTGCTATGAAAGGGGAGTGTTAAGTTCTCCTCCTCTCTGTAATAAAAACAGTGGAAACAATTCCACAGCTTTCTGTCTTTTTTTATATCAACTGCTGTGTTTCTGACATTAGCAGGATTAATTACCCTTCTAAGATTGGCAGGAGTACCTGACAGGGTAAACTACAGATTTAACTGTGTCTATGATATGTCATGGAGATGAATTTCTCTGCAAAGTATGTGAGAAGTTGAGTTTAAAAAAAAGTAGGTGGGCTTTCCCTTCCTTTGACTCCATTGCAAGGAAATAAAAGTTTTAAAAACTAGAAGCAGGTTTCTGGTACATACACAATGCTGGAACTATATTGTAGGGAGAATAGAAACCTAATGATTGAGTTAAACTGCATGAGAGGGTGGAGTTTTCCTTTAACTTAAACTAGGTCATTACATTATGTTAATGATGTACTTGGCAAGTGGAATGCATCATAGGTAGCCAATCACACAGTCAGTACCTACAGCAGAGCACTATATAGTATGCGTACACACTACAATCTGATTTTTCCCCCATATTCTGCACCACTGGGACACAGACTTGGGAATTTTAACTGAGAGAATGCTAGGGGCTGCAGCAGGTCTGTTATATCTGTATGTGCAAGATGCTAAAGTTAATTCTGCAGCAGCTGCTGACAATACGCCTAGATAGAGTAGAAGAAGAGTGTTCAGGACCAGGGTAACCTTCCAGGAGCTACATGAGCTGGAGATTGTAGAGCACTACAGGGAGAACAGGGACATACTACAAAAACTCACTGAGCTCTGCCACCCTCAACTCAGACCCAGAGCCAACTGAGGGGAACCCATCCCAGTGTAAACAAAGATATGTTTAGCCCTTAGAATACTAGCTACACGTACTTTCCAAAGACCAACTGTGGACATGATGGGGACTCTTAGGCATCTGCTTCCAGGGTACTCCACCAGTTCCTGGATGCTATGCTATCACATGAAGTGAGCAAATTTATTTTCCCCTCGCCCCTAAAGTGAATGCCCGCAATATGCAACACCTCTATCCTGTAGTACACTACCCCGAGGTACTGGGTGCCATAGATTGCACTCATGTACAAATCACATCGTCACCACCCAGTGAGTAGGGTAGAATCTACATCATCCACAAGACATACCACTCCATCAACTGCCAGGTCATGTGCAATGCCCAGGGGATTATCATGTGTGTGCTGGCAGCCCTGGCAGTTATCACAACCCAATATCTGCAATGCATCACAGCTGTGCTAAATATTTAGTAGGAGGGACATCCCACAAAGCCATTTACTGGGGGATGCTGGCTACATCCTGGAACCGTGGATGATGACATCCATCAGAAATGCACACACACCCACAGAAGAATGCCATAATGAGGCATATGCACAAACTAGGAACATCATAGACCATGTGTTTGGGCTTCTCAAGTCACAGTTTTGGTGCCTTGATATATCTTGTGGAGCCCTGAAGTACTCTCCAGCCATATGTGCACATATGTTCACAGTATGTGCCATGCTGCACAATATGATCCTGCAGAAACAGCTGCAGCAGGATCTGCAAAGGGAAGGGATACACAGCCCCCCACCACTGCCTAGGTCACCACATCCACAGTCACAGGAGGACTTGGAGAAAGAACCCCCTGATGATATTCCTGTAGGCAGACATAGGTATGCCCAGTACTCCCTGGCTTTGGCAAAGAGACAACGCATAGCACATTCACTGACAACTTAGGGCCCTAGGGAAGGACACCTTACTTTACTCACTTATATATAGTAAAACTGTTGATGCCAGGAATCCCACACAACCTGTACCTATTCATGTATTGGCTGTGTACTGCTTGCATCACACAGTGTCAGCCCTGAACTACAGTTCTGTCAATTGCTGCATTCACAAGGTAAATCTCTATCCTACACACTACTGGTGAAGATTACTATAATATGGTATCATATGTATCAATCTGCTGCATTTATGCAAGGAAATATAGTGGGCTATATGGACAGAAGTAACATCCATATGGGACTACAGATACCCAGTCCAATATTATGTGTTCCATAATAATCACTAGGCCTCATGGTTGGAATATTTACTACATCAGTCAAGGAAGATGTTAAACAGTGGGGGGTCACATAATATTTGGACTACTGTCAATCCCAGCAGATCATGTGCTGTTATTCCCCCACCACCAACACAGCAGTGTTCCCATATAACTGCTTTAACAGTGTCAGCAATGGTATAGCAGCAGACCAGGCAATCTCAGAGCTGTAACATAGAACTTGATCGCACATTATATGTCACACGTAAAGCAGGAATAACAATGCACATATTTATGCTGCTGATTGTGTGATGGCTGACTCCTCTCTGTCTGGCAGCCTGTGTGGCTCAGTGGACTAGGGAAGCTAGTGTTGGTGATGGTGTTGATGGTTCTAATCTGGAAGCAGTCACATCTTTTGCATGTGAGATATTTTTATGTTGGTGTTTTCACAGACTGTCAGTCTGTGTATGGTGTAATATTAGGATCCTAATTCACATACTAAGTACAGCAGGCAGCTGGGGAATGCCATGGAAATTTTGAGTGAAGTGCAGTACTGCAGAAACAGGGACAGATTTCATTGTCTGTAATGCACAAAATCCCAGAGTGGGGTACAGGATAAGTGTGGCTTGGAGTCACTTTATAATTACTGACAGTCCCTCTGGGCATGCCCATTCACTTAGTTGAAATGAGCACAATTCTGTTTCCCCTTCATCAAAATGACGTGTTATGTACAGATATGTCTATATATACAGACATATATGTATACATATCCGTCTGTCACTATATCTCTCTCAAATATATATCTATCTCTATGTAGTGTCAAATAGAAAAATACCAATATATATATAGCTATATATATTAAAATGATTCATAGACACTCCCCATATATCTACATAACACATATACATATCATACACACACAGCTACATTTATGTATACATCCCTGTTATACAAATAAATATGTGTGTGGCTGTTTGTATTGTGTTACATTCCCTAATAATGGTGAGTAAATCTGCACTACATACCCTAATAAGGGTGAGTAAATATGCACCATCACACATCCGTATTGTTGCTCAAGGGAGCCAAACTAAGGGTGCAGCATAATACACTTACATACACACACCTCTGCTTGCTAGATGTCACCATGTAGACAGACACAGGTAAGCAGGTGGTGTAATTTATAATGTTGACAATACATGCATGCACAGGCACATTGTTCCTGCCTACAGGTTTACCTATCTAAGTGCAAACAACCACATATGACCATACTGGTAACTGTACACACATAGCTAGAATAATGAAATTTATCTCACTGCTAGGATACTAGATGCAGATAACAGTACAAAGCAATATCACTCTGCAGGCCGCAGATGCTGTTCAACACAAGTCTAGTTTGTTGTGTAATGCTCAAGTATTGTGCCTGCTAACACAAATACAACAGACTAAACCTTTGGTGTGTGCGATAAGTACTGTGATCTATAGTGTGTAAGACTAGATAGGTAGGGGTTCTAATCTCATTCCAGGCTATTTGGTATGTGTGTGTGTGTGTGTGTGTGTGTGTGTGTGTGTGTGTGTGTGTGTGTGTGTGTGTGTGTGTGTGTGTGTGTGAGTGTGTGTGTACCTCTGGTAAACAACTGCCTCATGGGCTATCCATCTGCAATGGTTATGCACTTGTTGGCCCTGTAACCTGCTACTGACTTCCAAACTGCCCTCTTCTATAAGGTCTAATGATGTCATCCACCTTAATATAACCAGCTGACAGTGTAGCATCAGACTTAAGCTGTGATGTGTGCAATAAGTACTGTGATCCATAGTGTGTAAGACTAGATATATAGGGTTTCTAATTTCCCTCCAGGCTACTTGATGTGAGCATGTGTGTGGATGTGCATATATGTGTACACCCCTGCTAAATGACTGCCATGCCCTCATGGGCTATCACCCTGCAATGGTTATGCACATGTTGGCTCTGTAACTTGCTGCTGGCTTCCAAACTGCCCTCTTCTACAAGGCCTGATAATGTCATCCACCTTAAGACTACCAGCTGACAGTGTAGTATCAGACTAAAGCCATGTCGCATGTGATAAGTACTGTGAACTATAGTGTGTAAGACTAGATAGGCAGGGGTTTTACTCTCACTCCAGGCTAATTGGTGTGTGTATGTCCATATGGCATAAATATAATCACCTTGTTAACTTATAAATAGGTTGGGTTTTGCAGTATTTTATTTGTAGCGTGTGATGTGGCCCCCTCAAAGGACTGACCACAACAAAGCCTGCCAATATCATCAAGCATAATATGTCCTGAACTGATACTACTAGCAGACATGAGGTGTGTTGCATACATCACATACTGTGATCTGTAGTGTGTAGCATTACATAGGAAAGTGTTCTCATCTACATACAGCCAACTTTCACTGTGTGTGTGCCTTGGTGTCTTCTGTATGCAGTGTTTGGAAGTGGTGCTAGCCTCAATGTAGCCATGTTTGTGTGTGAGCTTGTTAGAGCATTTCACATCATGTTATGGAACCATAGAACATTTGAACTTCACTAGAACAATGGCCATACAGCCCTCACAGTAATAGACATCTTTATACCCATAGTAACAGGATCAGCACATATTGCCCAAGTCCAAGAGGGACATAGGCAGATTCCCTGTGTTGTGATGATGGTTGCTCAGCCAGTCATACAGATGGCATGTGCTGAGGTGCACTGAGGTATTTTGTGTGTCATTAGGCAGTGTTCTGTTTAAAGGGTGTGTTTGTCTGTTAGACAAATCTCTCCCACAAGCATGGAGTACTAATGTCACATACGTGGTTAATGTCCTTACAATGAGTTATCCATCTACTATACCTTCTACAGACAAGCAGCATATGCAATCAAGCAGGGTCACACATTGCCCCATATGCAAGGCACAGATCACCTCTGAATAGTCTATATGCCACAGGTGACAATGACACTCATTGCAGGGGATCCCCACTGAACACATACTGAAGATGTGAAGTGTCCTTGTGAGGGAACCATACTGTTGTGTGCAATTGCCAGTACTGCTTGGAAAGGTACATCAACAAATGGCCATTGAACTCAGGTATTGGCATGCTGAGGGAAGAATAATTGGAGGTTATGAGTATGTCACTTACAGGTGACTGTGGCCTCAGCAATGTCATACGATTCCTGCCATACAGTGTAGAGACATAGTGATCTGAGGCACATTAGGTGTAAACCTGTGTGGCCAGGTCTATGTGCCCAGTTCATTCACCCCTGAGTATGTACATCACATGTTGTGACTGATGTGCTACTTACCAGGTATATAGGTCCACCTGATGGAAATGATACTACATATATATTTGCATGGAGTTTATGGCCATTAGTATGTCAACAGGTATGTGTTCGCAATACCCTCTTGCAGGATAGTGACATACCACAGAAACTGTATGAGTGCTCACAGTTTGCAGGCATCAGACAACATTGTTAGCTGCAGTCAGTCAGTAGTCATGTGTATTGTGGTTGAATTGATTCCAAGCAGTACAGGACCCAGGACTGTGCTCTGTTGAGCACTGTGCTTACAAATCAGCTATTGGAGGCAGAGGTTCCTATGTTGTATATGTGTGCCAGTAATGGGCCACTTAGTGATCTCTACAATGATAGTATCATGGATGCATAAGTGGGTGCTTTGTAAATGTTGCCTGAGTGGGGGATATAGTCAAATGGCTTAGCTCAGTCTAGGGGATTGCACTCCCTGATGTACCCTCACATAGGTCATTGGTGGCTGCCTTGGAAATGTCCACCACGTTTAACAGTCATGCTCCCCTGTCACACATCCAAACTATGTACAGTCAGCTGTGTGTAGAACACATACATGTGTGCTGATCAGCTCCATGATGATTGCTCCTATAGGCATACCAATATGGATACTTAGACAAAAAAGTGTATAGTTATGTTGGTCAGTGGATGCCCCACCTCTGTGTAAGGGTATAACAGTTGCCATTGTCCACTCAACTGGTTTGCAGGCAGTAGTGTCAGTATGATTGCAAGGGATTCCCAATGGTGTTAGTAATCCTTGCCAGATCACATGTTGGATGCAGCCTGGAATGTTAGCATGTGCAATAGATGCTGTGTGTCTTCCAATGAGAGGCCACTTATGAACTGCTTTGTAAATATTGAAGTTATGAGACAGGTTGTACGAATGGCATGTATCACATGATGTGGACAAGGGAGTGTAGGTGATGCAGACAGTGTGAGAGTAGAGGTTAGGTATGAGTACCCATCATATGTAGCATCATGATGTATGAGGTTACTGACAATCTAGTCCTGTCCTTAACTACACTGTGCATTGTGGTTCTGCTTTGTGCTGGTGGCTACTTTTGTTACTTACCATGTCTACTCAACATCACAACAACACTATATGATTCCTTTAGCTGAGGAGGTAGTTCCTCCACATTAGGGGGTCACCCTCACCCCAACTGTCACACAGCACTGTCCACCTGTTATTGTGCAGCCTGCTAATGGCAGTTGTCCAGCAGTCAGGTTTGCTGAGCCATGATGAGCCTGTTTCCCTCCTGTCATGTACAACTGAATTCATGCAGTTGTAATACTGCTGACATAATGCATGGGTATAAAGCTCTATATACTTGCCTGTCCCATCTGAATGGGGAAGGTGCAGTCATGTTATGTCAACCATCCCATAGGAGGTAATAAATGGCTTTCTTGACATATATGTCTGCATTGTCTGCAAGGGTGTATGTGCCAGTAGTTTTAAGGAGACTGATCTGTGGCCAGATCTCATGAAGGAGGACCTCACATTGGGGAAAGGCTGTACTGTTCACTCATATTTGTAAACACATGATGCATTACATCGGTTCCCCATGTGTGGATATCACAGCACTGCTGCAGCACATTGTAGGTAAGGACCTGGACCATCCTTTGGGCAAGTGAGCCACAGCATGACTAAGCAACACAGTGTGTGCATATTACACTTTCCTAATGTATTTGTCCATGTTCTTATACAGACACCTTGCATGACTCTCTTCTTGCAACATGTTGGAAGTAACTGCAATACTTACTTGCACAGAGGACAACTAGCATGTAGTGCCATGCGGTGTCCCCAGATCTCTCAGTCATATCACCTGAAATGCCATGATAGGAGTTAGCATGGATACAAGCACTAACACTGTCATACACCTACTGACACTGGACCAAACGCTTTTACTTTTGCTCAAGACCAGTTCATTCCTACCAAATGTAACTGGCAGAGCCCATTGACTGTTACACTATGCAATGGATGTCGGACATATGTCTTACTCCATCAACCTTGACCTAACAAGGTGTATGACAACATTACGCCAGTAGGCCTTGCTGGAAACTGTGTACATCATGTACAGAGTGTTAAGTCAGCTGGTGGATAGGCAAGTGTCTGACAGTCATACTCTGGAAAAATAACACTGGGAGACCTATGCTGCAATGATGCCAGTCACCAGTGGAGTTCACCATCCTCTATTGCTGGCACACCCCATCTACCTATTCTCTTTCTGCAGTCACAACCACTGTCAGTGACCTCTGACTGAGTACATTAGCAGGTGATTGCATATTGGGAGCTGTCACAGAATCCCACACAGAACCAACAGTTATCCAGAATGGCCCAAGACACAGTCAGTTGTTCTCAGAGCCACTGACAAGACTAACTGCCAATGACTACACAATACTATCCTGTGGGAAATCATCCACCCCTGGCAAATATTGTAATTTCTGCACACTGTACACAGTTGAGCCTTTACACATGGAGATATGGACACAGAGAGTAATGTAGCCTTTGACTTTCACTTGTCAGTAAAATGTGGGGATGCATTCACTGTTGTACAACCTATACTGACAGGTTTTGGATGTAAATCCCAGACTGTCACTGCTATACTGAATGTGGCAGTCATCACACCTATCATTGTGTGCAATGGCACCCTTGCTATGTCACTACACAGGCATATTTTACAACTGTAGCAGCCGGGCAGGTTCCATGGTACACCAATACACAGTGTAGATAACATGTCCTATGGAGTCTGTGGCATGACCGTACATGTGTAGTCTGTCTCCTAAATGCTTTGGATGGGATGCGTACGGCTCCATACAGGGAGGAGTCAGATCCCACTGTGTACATCCTGCATATCCATGACAGAACTAACACATGCCTCACCTGTTCTACATGCCTACAACATCCCTGTGGTATACATAGTACATGCTGCAGAAACAGGTATGTAGCAGAGACAATACATCATTCATGAAACAGACCCACTATGCATGTGAAGCACACATCTGCTGTGACACACATCATGTGCAGGTTACTAAATGGGATGCAAAACATGACAATCATAACTACCATTGGGTAACTGTCTATACTGGACACAGGATATTTGTAAATGGGTCATCTCCATCAACACAGCTTGTAGATGTGAATTCCCAAAACCCTGGTGACACTTATCAAGGGTAGCAGATCTGTTCACAGATTAGGGATGCATGAGTACACTGAATGCCGCCATTCTGCTTGTTACCCTGTTATACACAAATTAACCTATGGATCCATGCACTTATAGTGCTGTACCTTGCTGGAGACATATTTCTGCTGTGCTGACATGCCATTCTATGCTGCTTTATTGCTGCTGTGTATTCATAGGTTATCCCAACAGACTCCTGAAACAGAAACAGAAACAGGTCCGTGAAACACCTTTTATTGTGTAACTATGCAACCATTACAGCATCATACAACATAAGATACACAAAAGTATGTGGCATACTCATGACAAATGCCGGCATACAGTATAAGTCATGGCTGATAACCTAGCATCTACCTATGAACCTATATGATTGGATGGGAAATAGGAAATTCACCCCGGGGATCACCTCTGTGGCTCTGCTCGACAGTGGCACAGGAAAATAATTTTCTTGGGTGGCAAAAGCCAGGGTACCTTTTTGGCTGGGCTTGTATAGGCCCCAGGGCCGATAGCCTAGTACCTACCTATGAACCTATATTAACCACTACAAATGGTATGGCAAAACAACACTCCATTACACAAGTACATGTTAACTAATATAGTCACCCTGTGCATCAGACACATAGCTTCATTTCCCTGCATTGATGGTGAAGATGACAAGGATGTGGTACAGGTATCATCACTTGCATGAGTGTTGTGTGTAGGTTCAGGAGGCCTAGGATGACCCAAATGGAAACAGCACTTGTTTGGGTCAGGAAGTGAAGCATAGGTTCATAGGTTGATACTAGGCTATCTGCCCTAGGGCATTTATAAGCCTAGCCAGAGTGTGTTTGGCTTTTGCCACCCTTTTACATTAGTTGACTGTGCCTCTGTATAGTAGGTCACAGAAGATAGCCCTTTTAAGGTTAGTTTACTGTGCCTCTGTCTAGTAAGGACACAGAAGAGATCCCAGGGTAAACCTATGATCTCCCATCCACTCGTCAAGATTTCTCTTGAAGAGGGTCATTGAGGGGCTCTGCCTAACATGGAATGGGATTTTGTTCCAGAGTGAGGGCAGCCTCTGGGATATGAATCTGTCCCCCCAGCATGTCCTATTTATTTCTGTGCTGAGGTTTAAGTCCCTGGAGCGTGTAGCTCTAAGGGATTTGCTGGTAGGATAGACCATGGAAAGGTATCATATGTGTCTGTAAGTGACCTGTATTTGACAGTGGTGTGTGAATGTGTGCATGTACACAGTCAAGCTCAGTGCTAGCCCCACATGTGTGTATGTTGGACAGCTTTGGACCATACATGGTAGAGTTGACAGTTCACTGTCTCCAGCTCCAAACCCAAGAAACTGGGTCAGCCAGGAATTGCACGGGCACCTCTATGCCCAAAGTCAGAAGCTGTAATCTCATCAGCAACAGTGAGGTACACTGTTGACATTTGTGTAGACTCTGCACAGTTGACACATATGACACTCTGTAGTGTCCTGACAATACCATCACATCTATCAGTGCGGTAACACCTACAAGGCATAATTATGAGCCTAACGTGTACAGTCAGAATATATGTGTGCAGTTGGCAATCATGCTGACAGTACAACAATAAAGGCAGCAGGCCTGGGATGACAGTTTAGGGATTACAGTACTGTAAACTTACATCTATAACAAAACAGTGTCATGCTTACTAGGAGCAGGACAGCAGGTTTGGCCAGTACCTGACAGACCTGTAAAAAGTTGAGGGAGTGGAAATGTCAGTAGCACTGCATGTTCCACTACCATATGGTAATACATCCATATGTCTCACATTTACAGTAGTTACTGTGTTAATTGTTATATTGGTCAAAATCTGAACATGGCAGACAGTCAAATTGCAGTGAAAACCTTCTCCCCCCACAAAAGCAGACAGACCTGACACCCATGTAAGACTATGTATACCGTGACACACTGAATGCTACAGTATTCAATGCGGATCAAACTAAGCTTACCTGCACATTCCTCTTCTGTGGACACTGTGGCACCCATGTCCATGATGTAGGGTGTGATGGATGCCTGGGAGCTGTCATTTGTGCTTAGATTTGCCAGGAATTCCTCAGTGGTTAAGAGTGGTTTGTTTCACTGCAGTCTGTGTGCCATTGGCATCCATGATCCCTGGCTACGTCTGCTGCTCTTGAGTGTGGCATTGATCATGTGAGTTGTGCAGTGTTAAACCTGCTCATATGTCATTCCCTGATGACCAGTGGCATTGACATCACAGACAAAGTCAGCCCACAATGCCTCCTGCTGTTCCCTGTTGTGCCTCCCCCTGGACAGCAGGACTTAATGGTCTTGATGGAGTGCTTCCACTATTAACTCATTCTCTGCATCCATGAATGCTGCACAACATCTTGCATACATATTACCTGAAAGACAACAACATGGTAATACATGTCAGGATCATATACGTGGAAGTACTCTATGTAGAGATACAGCAAGGACAGAATGGCTGGCAATATCCACTGCTTGATCACACATGTCATATCACGCAGTGTACAAACATACTAAGTGTGTGGATACAACTAGGATACTGCTGATAGTCAGCTATTCCTGTGTGTGCTATGACAAATACTGCTGTATTTCCATACAGTCAACACTGGAGTCTATTGTAGTATGCCCCAAGGGGCAACCCCCCTGATATGTCAAACCAACTGTGCCAAATAGCAGTGTGCTATTACAACCACTGTAAAGGGAAAGTTCCACAAGCCCAGTGTGCCATATTGACAGCATATATTCTACCTTTGATGTCTTGCACATCCTATATATGTGTAACACATTTGGATATCATTCACATGTCATTATCACAGTTCTAAGAAATACTTAATGCTGCAATCCCTATTCCCTGTAAGTATATTCAGAGATCTGCATCCTGATGTAAACAAGATGATTACTCACCTGATACTTTGCATATGTGTAGTCTGTGTGAGGAAAGTCTCATACAGAATTTTTCCCCTCAGTCAGCTGCTTGCTTTTGTAACATGCTTCTTATCAGCAGATGATTGCCTTTTAACCAATCTGTGGTTCTGAAATGCTAATTGCAGCCAACACAGCTGATTTGCACTACCATCAGCCAATCACATGCAACCACAGTGCAACATATAAGGCCTTCATGTAGATTAGGGGCCCTTTCTGATATGCTGGACATTACTGAGGTGAGGAGACTACATCATTTCAAAGGGTAGGTCTGGAGCAGCAACTTTTACATAGAGATGGATGTGCTACAGGGTGCAGCTGCTGCTGCAGGTAATAGGAAAAGGCAGAGAGTGTTAACACTTTTAGGACAACAAGTTGCATGAGTAACTGTGGGAGCTGTGTCAGCCTTGGTGTACAGGCAGAGCCAGAGTGAGGGTACCTTTTCCAGTCCAATTAAGGCATGTGTTTAAGGTAAGTATGTTAGGCAATGGTATCACTAACAGAGTACTAGGCCACATGTGTATTGTGTCCTTGAGCAACATTGGAGATTAATATAACAATATATCCACCATTTAGGTGACTGTCAGGGCATGTGTTACAGTCTGGTAGTAATTTGGAGTGTGTATGAGGGCAGTCCATGGCATAAGCAGGTACTTTAAATGTGTATGTTAGGTGTGCAGCTGTGCTAATCAGCACTGTGAGTTTGACAGGATTGTGTGGAACACTCTGATATTAGTGGCCCTTATTTGCATTACCCGACTTGAATTTCTCTGTGAATGCATATTAATGCATGACATGACACTTTATGTCCTTATACTTTTGCTACAGGGATATGTGAAGTGTGTTTCTATCTGCAGGCCTGTGACTTCCATCAGTGAAATACAGACATTCAATTTGATATGCATTGTGTGGATAAAGATTGCATGACTCAGTCATTATTTGCTGGCCTCACAAAATTATAATTCCAGTGCAACACACAACTGGATTTGAACCGAGGACTGTGTGAGGCAAAATTTACTATTTGCAAGTCATTTAACAGACTGCGCTACTGAGTCACTGCTACAGCAGGTGTATTTGCAAGATATATGTGCACACATACACTCTGTGACAAACATTTTCTACAAACATCAGTATGTGCATGGCTTCATATGGATGTATTTCTGCACCAGGGTCCCAGTTGAATATGTATTTTGCATTAATGCCTTAGCAGGGGTCTTACTACATATTGCTGATAAAAGGGCACATTTACCTGATATCACAGGCCTCATTTACACCCATTATTATGTCTTTGGATTTCTAGTGGTGTACTGTTGCATTAGAGTCCAAGGTACACTCCCATTTTTTCCATTACTTTTTAATCAAGTTTGAGTGGTGTGGTGTGATGTGCAGCTCCACTGAAACATGCTTAATGAGTGTAACTGGCAATTGCTATGATTTGTTTAAACCACCTGCTTGAATTAAGAATTGTGTGGCATGTCAGGTTAATGCAGTGATCTGCCAATGAAATGGTCTTGGGTTCAAAATGTGGGACAGGTGTTTATTTTGTAACTGTGTATTACGATTTTAAAAACACATATAGTCAATATAGCTCTATTTACCTGAGCTTAGCGAAGATGCGTGATGCAGCATCATGCTAAAAATATAAAGAAATGAAAAATGGGGAGATAGGAAAGTGGTGAAATGGGGTGCAAGCATGGGAGGGAAAAAGAGTGAAAGGCAGGTAAGGATGCATAGGAAAGGTGTAGGAAAGAACCATAGCTATCCATTTCTTGTACAGCACCAACTGAGCACTTTGACAGAATTTGTACATGACTTTGAACTCTCACCTCCATGAGGACAACATAACTGCATTGTCAAGCCAATTGGACCAAATTATGTGTGTCCAGTGGAGACGTGTACAAAATGGAGAGCTATGTATGGGACGATATATATATTTTTTTTCGATACGCGCCCAATTTTTTTTTTTTTTTAGGTGAGAGTGGAATGTTGGGGAAAAGACAAAGGTACATGTGGGGGAGGTAAGTTGGATATGTGTGGATGCATTTACAGACAGACAAGACAAACAAGACAGCAGACAGGGGCTGTGTGTGACACATGAGGAGGTAAACACCTTGGATAGGGAAGGTGTTGTGGAATCTAAGTGCCATGTGCCTCCAAAAGGCAGCAGCATGAATCACATCCCAACCCATGGAACTGTATGCACTGCTCCATCATTGCCCTGGGGGTAGCAGTGGGGGAGGCTGGGCACTGAGGCGAGGCTACCTCACAAGATTGGCCAGCATGTCCTCAGTCTGGTGCAGGTGGCAGTCAAACCCACAGTAGACTATCCTGCACACCAAAACCGGCAGCTCAGCCTGGGTGACGACTGCCCCTCTACCACCACTCCCAGAGGGGTGCCCATCTCCATCCCATGGTCGATACTACCCAGTGCTGCAGTTAGTGCAGGGGCAGCAGATGGGAAACCATCAGTCTGGGTCCCAGGCATGCTGGGACCTCGTGCCAAGGCCAGATGAGGCAAGGTAGTCAGATGAGCCGGAACCAGCCTATCTTGATGTACTGTGGTAAATGAAGTATAGCAATAAGTTAAAGTTAGTAATAACCAATTAACAGAATAGAACATCATATTTATCAGTTGTCAAAGGAAAAATATACTTTAAAAATGATCAAAACACAGTAGGTTCAGGTTAAGGCAAGGCACTTTAATCTGCATGAGACAAAAACATGCTATTTACAGAGTGTCTAACTAGAAACAGGAAATACTTCTTTTTTTTACATTTCTTTTTTAGACATGGCCTACCAACCTTGACGAATAAATAAATTCAGTCTTCATTTCATCATTTGACATCACCTGTCCAGACTGCAATTTCTGCTGATTTATCAATTTTTTTCCAAGGGAAAACAAAACAATAACGGATTACCTATACTACTACATGTTAGATATGTTATGTTACTTACCATAAGGTACTATATGGCTAATTCAAGCAACAGCTCATTTCTCTAATTCTCTTGTTCCTACTTTCTCTACTTCTAAGCTTCGCTATGTTCTCATGCTTCACAAGCTCAGAAGAGATTAATTGTTTAAAATTACAGAATTTACAGAATAGAATATTGTATTTTCATTCGCTCCTGACCTAGCAGATCTCAAATACATTTCCAAAAGCATAAACATGAATAAACATGAATAAGCAATTACTAGCAATTACTAGGTCAGAAGGGCAGGGGCATCATTTTGCAAAGCATACAAAGCATCTTTTTCAAAAAGCAAGCATCTTTTCTAGTATCATATGTATATTATTTATATATAGTATGTTAAAAATAAAGAAAAAAACGAAAAAGCGTGTTAATTCTTCTATACATTAATTAATACATCAGTCCATATACATATTAATGTATATTATGTGTAAGACAACATTAGGTAACATAACAGTCAATATGTTAACAGCATGTCAGTAAGAAGTAAACTAGAAGCCCAAAAAAACAGTTAGTTTAACAAAATATGTTAATATTGAATCATAATAAAACATAACAATAATAAATCACATTTTATCAAAATATAGTTAAACAAAATATGCTAATATTAAATCATAATAATAAATAACAATAATAAATAAATGAAGATAAGTGGTGGAGAGAGACAGAAACATTCCATTACTGACAATGCAAACTATATCCCTGAAAACACTGATAATAAATACTGTACAGGTGTGTAGTGTCAGTTTTGAGTACAGTGACTACAATTCTCCTACAGCTGATGTAGCATGTACATACCTCCCAAGCTGTTAGCATGGATCAGTATGGCCCAAGTAATAACAAATGCAGGTACACAACTACACAGAACACTTTCATATAACATGGACTTATATAACTACCAAGGTGTTCTGTAAGTGGATTTGGTAATACATTGCATTCCAGGTAATCATTTTGCTGGTAATCCTGTGACAGAAAGATTAGGCAGTTTTAATTACATTATGAGAAATCATGGCAGTTAAGAGGCATGTTTGTGTATAGTACATAAATTAGAAATCCGTCATGACTTAGTTGGCAGGCATGGTAATAGAACCCAGTAGCTGTGACTGCAGGGGGCATCTGCAAAAAATGTAACAATTGACTGCAGCAACGTAATACAGACATGCAAGGAATACAGCTGTACTGGAAATATTTAGACAGATTTATTTAGCGATCAACAGTGCTGCTTAACATTTTATTGGTATTGCTGATGTGCCTGTGAAATGTGAACACAATCATATCTGCTCAAAACATGGGCTACCTCACCCATGTACCATTTGTTCCTGAAGTTGGAGACAATAAGAGCATTGTGTGACTGAATTTGTTTTGCATCCAGAAGTATTACAGTGCTATACTTGACTGCAGTGACAGTAGAACACACATGCATGGCATAAGCTGTACTGCAGCAGCAAAAACACAACGAACGAGGAGCCACCAAGCTGGACAAATGATTCCTTGAGTTTTACACCAAAACCACACACTTTATTACTTGAAATAAAATAACAAATAATCCACATAAATCCGTAAGTGCTTTCATTTAAACTTTGGTAAACTTCATCAGACAATTTTAAAAATCATGACATCACTTCCTTTTATTCTATCTGAATCACTTCAATTAAGAACATACTTAGCTCTTAATGCTGCTGTTAATAACATACTATATTACTTTTTTCCTAAAAAATGCAATTGATAGTAAAAACACTAAAAACAAATACCTAAATAAAATGTGCATAATGAATAGCTCTCATAATGGAGGGACATTCAGAAACTGTATGCCATATGTACAAAAATTCAAATATACAATCTTGTAAAATGTACATAATTTAAAATGTATATATATATATATATATATATATATATATATATATATATATATATATATATATATATATATATATAAAAATAATTAATACTACATATAATTATATGAACTGATACCATGTAAACAATCTATTTTATGATGTGTATTTTTATAAATAAATCATTAAAACCATATGACAAATTCAAATGTTCAAATGACAAATTCACCACCGTAACAGGAACAGGCAAGCAAAAACTGAGGATAATGCTACTCAACGCTAGAAGTCTAAATCTCAAAATGCACTCACTTGAGGCACTCCTTAAAATGGAGAACATCGATATCTGTGCAGTGACTGAGACCTGGTTTAAGGCTCCAGAGAGCACCCCTGCACTACCAGGCTATAACTCATACAACACTTTTCAGCTATGTAACCTGGACCGGAACACCAAAGGCGGAGGTTGGTCCATATTCATTAAGGATATCAACACCTCCAGTCTAGTTGCTCAGCATAATGCATCCGAGGTTATCCAAGTGCAACTAACTCTGGGCAAAACTGCAATCCAAATTGTAGCTTGCTATAGATCTCCCACCATGCCCCAAGATTCCCACTCCTCTTTTCTTGATGTACTGGAAAATATTAGGGTTCAACCAAACACCCTAATAATGGGTGATTTCAACTACCCCACCATTAACTGGGAAAACTACTCGTGTACCAACTCCTTCACACAACACAACACCAGGGGCAACAATATCCTAGACCTAGTCATTACCAACATGAGTGACTGGTGTTCCACACCTAAAGTCAACTCCTTATTGGCCCAAAAAGCTAATCACCCTTGATAGCCACATCCTGCCCCCCCACCCCACCCCATTAAGGAAACCATGGTAAAAAATTTCTCCAAAGCCAACTTCATGCTTCTTAATAAAGAAGTGGTGAACTTTCTCACACCCATGCAGATGGACAATAAAATTACAACTGCTGAATCCTACACAAATGCACTTTATAAGCACTTACACAAGTGTATGGATCATGCTATCTGAAACAGAACCAAGACACTATGCTCTAAAAAAAGGAAGCCAATCTGGTCGTTCCCTGCCATAAACAAACTGCACAACAGAAGGAAGAAATTGTTGCAAAAGAGATTAAAATCCCATGAGTGGAGGAGCTCCCTGGTTGGCCTCAGTAAGAAGCTGAGATCCCTTATAAGATCCTCCAAAGCTAGCTATGAAAACAAAATTGCCACTGATTCTAAGGACAACCACAAAGCATTCTATAGCTATGTCAAGAATCTCAATGGCAACACCCAGATCTGTTCTGAGTTACAGCACAACAGCACGAAAATTACAGAACCAACTGATATTGCCAACATCCTGGCAGATAGGTTCAGTGCTAACTTTACCCCCCTCTCACCTCGTAAAGGGTCCATATCTATACAAGAAGAATGCATAGTCCCTGTAATCACAATTACACAGGTAAAAGCTGCACTCTCTAAAGCCAAAAGCAGAGCATCCATGGTACCGGACAACATCCCAGGCTGCATTTTACACAAACTTCAGAATGAACGGGCTCCCCACCTAAGCACCATGTTCAGTCATAGCCTAACATCAGGCTTTGTGCACACTGAATGGCGTACAGAAACAGTTATCCCACTCTACAAAGGGGGAGTCACCACGGATCCCGGGAACTATCACCCTATTAGCCTGACGAGCCTGGTCTCTAAGGCCATGGAACGTATCATCATGGAACTCATAAACAAAGACATTGGTAACCTCCAGACTCTGGATCCCACCCAGTTCGGGTTTGTGAAAGTCAGATCATGCCTCTTGAACCTGGTCGACTTCTTTGAGGCAGTCATCAAAGCCGTAGATGAGGGTAAGGTGGTTCACACAGCCTATCTTGACTTCGTCAAGCCTTTTGACACCATCCCCCATTTTGGAATTATAGCTAAACTCACTAAACTAGGTATAAATCCCTATGTCGCAAGATGGGTTGCCAACTGGCTCACTGACAGAACCCACACTGTAAAAGTTGCACACTCCAAATCTGACCTCAAACCAGTGACAAGTGGAGTACCACAGGGTTAAGTCCTGGGACCTCTCCTGTTTGGTATCTACTTCTCTGAAGTATAGGCTAACACAGAAGGTCTCTGGCTAACGAAGTTTGCAGATGACTGCAAACTAGGAACCATAGTTGAGTCCCCAAATGATATGGAAATCCTACAGAAGGACCTCGCTGAGACAGATGCCTGGTGTCAGAGCCATGGCCTCAAGCTCAGTGCCAAAAAGTGCATTGGCATCCCCTTTGGTAAAAACTCTGTACCCATGAACTACTACATAGATAGTAGTTTACTTAACACCAAATGTGTGATAAGAGACATTGCAACCAAGGTGGACCGTGGTCTGTCCTTTGATAGTCACATCACTAGAGTAGTCAGGAAGTCCTTCTATGTGGCACACCTCATCATAAAAGAATTCTCATCCAGGAAAAAAAAGGTCATTGTTCCCCTCTACTCTACATTCATTATTGCCATTATAGAGTACAACTCCCCTTTTGGAATGTACCTCACAAGACGTCTGCAGCAGCTGGAAAGGCCACAGAAGTACCTCACAAAGAGCTTTACTGGCCTCAAACAGATGCCCTACACTGACCATCTCAAAAAATTCCAGCTTTACTCTGTAGCATATCGCCTACTCCGAGGTGATCTCTGCCTAACATATAAAGCTATGTCAAACCCAGAGCTGTTGGACATGCTACACCTAAAGAAATTCCAATCCCTCCGAGCTACACGGTCTAGGGACCTAAACATTGTTACTGCAATAAGCAGGACATGTTGGAGGAACAGATTCCTGTCCCAAAGACTTCCCATACTTTGGAACAGGCTACCAACCTATGTCAAGCAAAGTTCTTCATTAGCACTCTTCAAGAAAAATCTTGATGAGTGGATGGGAAATAAGAAATACACTGCAGGGATCACTTCTGTGTCTCTGCTTGACAGTGGCACAGGAAAATAACTTTCTTGGGTGGCGTGAGCCAGGGAACCTTGTTGGCTAGGCTTACGTAGGCCCTCGGGCCGATAGCATAGTACTTACCTATGAACCTATGAACCAATGAACCATATAGAAAAACATTTGAGGAGGTATAAATATGTTTAAACTACATGTTGCCTAATTGCTGTGAGCTCCATTTAATACAGTATAAATCAAACAATTTTATTTCTATTTAATGCTTTCAGTTTCAGTACTGGGGTAATTAAGCTGTGCTCGTTTATTCCGGGCCACATGTCTGCTTATGTTCTAATTTGCCATTGCAATTCTTTGAGTTCTAAGTACAGGCCCCAAGGTCTCCAATCCTCTATTTCCACATGGTCAATCACTGTAAAAGAAAACTGGTGATCTTTGTACTCACTAATGTGTTTTGCTAGTGCATTGTTAGGTTTATTTTTCTTTATAGCATTTTTTGTTTGTTTGCGTCTTTCGGCTTTTCCCGGTTAGGGGTCACCACAGCGGAGCTCCGGTCCACTAATGATTGGCAGTAGAGTTTTACGTGCTGGCATGCCAGGCTTAATGCACAACCTTCAACGAAGGAATGCCTGTTCACGCATGTCGCCACACAGAAGATGCTTCTAACTGAGAATCCATGCTAATATATTCTTTGGGCTAAATGTTTTTCTGTTTTTGCTATATAGAAAGTTGGACATGAATTATATGTAGCTAGGTATACAACAGCTTTTGATTTGCAATTATATTTACCATGTAGGTAAAACTTTCTATTTCTAACTTGAAAAGATTCACTTATTTTGATTTTATGGCACCAGTGACAAGCCCCACATTTAGTCATACCTATATTCGTATAAATAGGCAAATCTTTTACATGTTTTAAAGTTTCCTTGAAGCTTCTATAATTTTTATATATATATATATATATATATATATATATATATATATATATATATATATATACATACATTTTAAATTATGTACATTGTACAAGATTGTATATTTGAATTTTTATACATATGGCATACAGTTTCTGAATGTCCCTCCAATATAAGAGCTATTCATTATGCACATTTTATTTAGGTATTTGTTTTCAGTGTTTTTATTATCAACTGCATTGATTAGGAAAAAAATAATATAGTATATTATTAACAGCAGCATTAAGAGCTAATTATGTTCTTAATTGAAGTGATTCAGATAGTATAAAAGGAAGTGATGTCATGATCTTTAAAATTGTCTGATGAAGTTTAACAAAGTTTAAAAGAAAGAGATTACAAATTTATGTGGATTATTTTTTATTTTATTTCAAGTAATAAAGTGTGTGGTTTTGGTGTAAAACTCAAGGAATAGTTTGTCCAGTGTGGTGGCTCCTAGTTTGTTGTGTTTTTGCTTCTGTAGTTGGTTCATTCTTTATTTTTATGGATAAGCTGTATTGCATTTACTGAAACAGATTTCTTTAGGAATCAACAATGCTGCTTAACACATTATTGGTATTGCTGATAAATGTCCACATACAATATCAGCCAATAAAGTGGGCAACCTCACACAAATACCTTTATTACATGGAGTAGGAGGAACAGAGAACATTATGCAACTGATATTGCCCTGGAGACAGGGTTAAACTTGATTACAGCAGCCTTACCATAGACAAGCAATGCAAATATCTCTACGGCAATGGTTATCACAACACAATCCTGCTGTACACCATTTTCTTACTGTTATCGGTATTGTTTATTGTTTAATGCAATACAGTTGTTATTGTTCATTTGTTGCATTGCAGCTCTAATTGCCCATTTATTGCACTTCAGTTCTACTTGCCCATTTATTGCACTACAGTTTTTTATTGTGTATACTTTATTGCAGTAAATGCTCTACTCTTTCTTGCTTATTGCACTACAGTTAATATAATAAATCCATACATACCACACTCACAGTGCAACTTGGCCAGTCACCCGTCTGAGACACAACATTGTGATCCTTCTCAGCTGCAGCTGTTGGGAGAGAAGCACACCATTATACATACCAGTTTTGCAGGCATTCAGCTTGTAGTTTGATAAAACAGTGGAAAACCTACTTACATATTTGTGCGGCATTCCCAGCTCATACCTCTTGGAGCCAGGTGCTCAAGGTTCCCCTCTTTCTCCTCTTCAGGTCATCATAATGGTGATGACACTGCTCAACAGTCGAAGTGGTAAGTTCCCTGGCCAACCAGTCCCAGCCCTCTGCCTTATATTCTGAACCCTGGAAACCCCCCTGCATCAGCCTTGGTTCTTTTTTTTTTTTTTTACCAGGAGACCAATAAAGACCCTGGACTCCTGAACACCCAATCTCTGCTCCCAAAAGCATGCAACCTCTCCAACACCACCTGGCATATCCGCAGATAATCAGACTCCAAAGAATGGCGCATATTTCCTGCCTATTGTGCTTAATATAGGCTGTTTGACCACCCTTACATGTCATTGAGCAACAAATGAGTTGTAGCCTGGGAGCGCAGGGGTGCTTTCTGCCTCTTTAAGCCAGGTCTAAATTACAGCACAGATGTTGATATTCTCCATTTTGAGGAGAGCTTTGAGTGAATGCATCTTGAGATTTAGACATCTAGCATTGAACAGCATGACTCTCAGATTGCATTTGTTTGTAGCTGTTAAAGTGGAATTTTGGTCTTTGGAACACTGCCTAAAAAAGGCACTATAGGGATAACAAGAGCCTTAACCAGTACCTGGAATTCCAGGGGTGACAGACACAGGGCATTTCTGGCAAAGCATTGAGGTCTGTCGATCATGTCAATCCAGCAGATAGATACTGGAAACCCTTAGAATGACACCAGAAACTTAGCCAATTGTTGAAGTTGATCATTTTCTGCTTGTACTGTGGTACCATTCTGGGTGACAGTAGAATACTGCTCAGGGCTAGAGTCATACCTGCCTGGGCCACATAATCAGAGAGTTCCATCACATCTCTTTTTAGAATTTCATTCATATCATCTCCATATTCTTATTATTATTCAAGATTTGCATATATTATATGGCATTTATTTCTTTATTGAACCAAATGGATATATGAGCTTTTTTTCCAACTGGATGAATAATCAGAATTTAAAAATAAAGCTGCTGCTTTAATAAGTGGGGCTAAATCATGGGTTTCTAGGTTAGGGAATTCTTTTCTACCAATTGTATATTCTCTTACATGATGTCCCTAATCTACTCTAGGTATATTAGGGTGCCATAAGAGCACCAAACAAATGCTATTGAATTGTTAAATATATTCTTTAAAGGGTACTAAAGAAGTTGTCTTTATAACGTATACTGTTTGGGGTAACATAATTTTAATTAAAATCAACCTATCTTCATTGGTAGATACTATGTATGCTGTCCAGGAGACCATTGAGAAGCTTAGACCAATTCCCCAATTCTCCCAGAGCACTGTCAGTTTATATTACTTGTTCAAAGTCACAAAACAGGCAAATGAAGACTGAGGGCATTAAATTCTGTACCACCAGAAACAGATTATCACCCCCATTCTCTGTGTTACCAGTCAGACTTTAATTGCTACCTTGTTTTTGCATGACCATGGTAGGATTTGAACCTGCAGTCTTCTGATCTAAGGCACCTTATCCATTTGGCCACATGACCTTGCAAAAGATAAGTTATCACATGTATTTATTATTGTGTTGATATTGTCTAAAATATGTTTATAATTCAGTGCTGCTATTTCTTTACAATTGCATTCAAAGAGTAACCCCAAAATATTTATCTGCTATCTTATTTAAATTCACTATGTTTCCATCAAATAATTTATGTCTATGTTAATTCATAAGGTATTCTCTTACTTTAGATTGCACTTAAGACCTGACATTAAATCAAGCTATTTAAGGATTTTTTTAATATTTATTAGTGACAAATCAATACCACCTACTGTTAACAGCATGCCATCAGAAAATAACTGAATTTTAGCAGTATTTGTTTTAAATTTACACTATGGAGGTTTTTCTCTGAAAGAGATAAAACACTGTGAGGTATTTCTTTCAGAATTCAGGAATGATGCCATCATTACCAGGAGTTTTATTTCCCTTCAACGTTTTTAATTTAATCCCATATTTTTGTAATAGAAACAGTTTTATTTTCTTATTTTATTCTTATTTGGTTCAAAATATTTTTTCCATATTTTTAATGTATTCGTTAAAGGTGTCAGTTACTGTATCACTGTCTACGCTATTATTCTGTGCATTATTTTTTCTCACAGGGCAGGATTCATTAAGGTACTACAATGTGTACACCTCCATGTACATGTCATGGTACCTTTTCCTGATTATGCAACCACCCTAACATGGTGCTGCATGGTCCACTACCATGAAGGCATGAAAAACCATGAAGGCCTGGCTGCACAGCTATGCTGAATGCTAATAAATCATTCTGGGTGGAGCGGTATATGCAAATTAGTCATATGCTCTTTGCCCAGAATATCTTCCAGGAAAACATCCATATGGCTAAGTAAGTAAAGGAATTGCTTATCCATTTAGATCAGCAAGGCAGTACCCACCATGTTGTTGTGTTGAACATGGCCAAAAGGCTGTACCACAACTGTGGCATGGGGACTGAGAAGTGATGTGATGCACTTGACTACTGGGAGTACTGTTAAAGTGCCATAACAGCATCACAAGTGATATGGGGATCAGTGATGGGGGATCCACTACACCACCAGATATACCAGATAGTGAAGTGTCATAATGGTGCAGACATCACAAGGAAGATCGGCGGTGTAAGAGAACCACTAGACATCAGTGATATATCAAATTATAATGTGCGGCAGTGGCATCAGTGGCAGTATGAGAACTGAAGTGTAGAGGGGATGTGCTAGTTGACCAGGATATAATAAATACATGCTGTAGTGGCACTTTACTTATTACAGGACTGAGGAAAACCAAAGAAGGGCAGTTAGTTTATGGACAGCTTCCAGGACTGTGGTGTGTGTGTGTGTGTGTGTGTGTGTGTGTGTGTGTGTGTGTGTGTGTGTGTGTGTGTGTGTGTGTGTGTGTGTGTGTGTGTGTGTGTGTGTGTGTGTGTGTGTGTGTGTGTGTCTGTGTGTTCATATATGTGTGGGAGAATGACTGGGGGAGCAGAAGTTTACTAGTACAATGGGCAGAGCACCAATAAACTACATTATGTGGTAGTAAATTAGATTTAGCAACATTCAAATTAGCCGATAATGAGGTCTTACTGTATCACTGCTAATATGTCTTTGAATTGTAAATGGGCACATCGTTGGAGAAGTGTCCTTTGATAAATCCACAGAAGATTGTTTTTAAAGCAGCCTAGAATTTCTTCCAGTCCTGTATCTTTCCTATTACTGCCAGGGATAGATACACTATTGATGTAGTAATCATTTTAAATCTGACAACTAGCATAAATAAGCTATTAGGAGTTAATGCATGGAGATTTTTTAATTACTAGTATTAGGCTTTTTTACATTTTTTGCATTTTTAACTTTATTTTATCAGTCTATCCTTGAAGTTCCAATAAGTCTTTATGTCATTTATTTCTCTTATTATAAAGCCAGTTAAATCATTTGCCATATAAATATGCTTTCATTGAGTCTCAAAGCATCACCTTACAGACTTCATCTTTATTATCTCATAGCAAAAGTGTGAGTGTTGTCATTTCTACCTCAGTTTCTATGTCACCACTGTCAAAAGTCAGGTATTTCCACCAAGAATACAGCTTGATAAGGCATGCTGGTGTTGCAGCATCTTTTTCCATGTTTAAAATCATATAGCTGCATAGCACTGTGACAGGATTCCATGACTGTGAATCTGTTTAATGCAATAATAAAATAACATTCAATTTACACTAAAAAAAAACAACAGTCACAAACACAGCTCCTTAGTCCACACTGAGAAGCACACAAAGTGCAATTGTGTCAGTGGATCATGCATGTTCTTCTTTATTTGCCAACATTCACAACACCTTCTTCACACTGCAGTGCTGTTATTTTTGAGTGTCTGCAATTAGAAAATAAAAAAAACAAGGACTATTTACCTTTTCTGTGCAATGTCATAAGCTTCTAGACCTCTGTAAATAGAAATAATTGTTTCAGTTTTTTTTCTGGAGAGGTGTCTGATATCTTTGAGTGTGGACAATCAAGTTCTCTTGTCATTTTCCCATCTCTTTCCACCAGTTTTGATATATGTTTTCAATGCCCCTTTGTCCATGCACTGACAATGATAAAAACAGTCCGTCTCCTATACCATTTTCTATTTTAATTGACTTCAACTAGTTTAAGAAATGAATGCAGCAAGTAATTAGCTGTGGGGGCGGAGTACTGAATTATCCCTCAGGTAAGTGCCCTGAACCTCGACCTTTGTAGGTGCAATAAATTATTTGCATCAGTGAATCTCTGACTTCACTCAGAATAATGCTTTCTACTATCACTGATTTTGCAAAACACTGTTAATAGAGCAGGAATGATGGGTGGAGATGAAAGCAGATTTTTTTTCAAGTAAGGAATGGCAAAAATGTCTTTGTGGGTAGTAGTCAGTAATTTCTGATAGACATCACGGTTTCTGACTTAATATCCTGCAAAAAGGAACACAAGTGCAAATATCATTGTGGCAAGTTTTCAGCAGAGGAAGAGGAATGATCCCTGCAGTAGACCTCACCCCAAGTAAAAGCTTCATATGCTTCATATGCTGTCAATGTGTTTTGTGCTCTGAGATGTCAATTTTTCTATTATTAAAACTAAACTCTTAAAAACTGAAATTATTCTTAAATTGGTAACATCTCATGTTGGATACTGCCTAAAAATCAAACTGCTTTAACTCTTGTAGAATCATATGACATGCAACACAGCCAAGTGGTGCAAAGGCAGGGTGTCTCTGTTCACTACTAGTAACCTAAATTTGGAAATGGAAGTCTGTTACCAGTAGGGCTGGATGGGTTATAGGATGAAGTAGCCAATGGTCACCTCTCTTATCCTGGGAGGAGGATGGGGGAACCCAATACCTGTGTGACATGTGATAGAAACCAGGAGTTTCATAGAACACCTCATGCTAACACAAGAGGGTGACAATGATGTCCTGCTGTCAGTGTACTAGCTGTATCCACAACTAGTGACACTGTCCTGCTGCCACAAGAGTGATAACTCCAAGGCTCCGTGCTCACCCTCCTTTGTTGAATCTTTCACTCCCCAGGCCTAAACAATACATACCATTCACTTAGACTTCCAAAGCAGTTTGGGGCCCACTGAGCAAAAGGTCTCATTTATTTATTGTTTATTTATTTATTGACATTTGTCGACCAGGAAAGTCCACTGGGTCAAGAACCCATTTTCAGTGGAGGCCTGGGGAGAAAAGCTCCACAAAAAGTTTATTTTTTATATATATATATATATATATATATATATATATATATATATATATATATATATATATATATATATATATATGTACAAGATTATTATAATATAAATAGATAATAAAAATGCACTTTGTAAAAGTTACAATGGATATGGTGATTATGGCATACACTGATGTATAAACAAATACAAAACAAAGATGATAGCTTTATTCCCATAAACAGCAGTAAAATACACAGATAGTTCTAGTTGATAACTAAAGATAGAGATAGACAGAGTTAGTTGATATAGGGAAAGATTACCTGGGAAGAAGTCATTAGGATTCAGGAAAGGAAGACTGTGGAAGCCAGGGAAAACAGACTGAGGCTATGCAGGGCTGGAGGGGTTGGGGAAAGATTTAAAAAAATCATATAACATCTTGACATGATAAAATATAACCACTAATTGGACCACATAAAAAGTGTAATGTTTCATAGGGATATTTTTCAAGATGCATTTAAAATTAATGTAGTTATTATTTACTGGAAAATTCAGACCTTACATATTACCTGCCATTTAAATTCTCAAGTTTCCAAATTAGCATATCTGTCCCCTTTCTAATGTTTTCTGGTTCAAAATCCATTACATAAAATAAAATGTTTTGAAGTTACTAGACTTTTCTGCGTGTCTATACAAGATGTTAAGTTCATTTTTAAGCCTGGATGTATACATCTGTTCATAAATGTGTGTGTGTTGAGCTTTCTGTATGTTTTACCTACATAAAAAGCTCTTCATGCCTTACATCCTGCACCATAAACCATGTATTCATAGGATCACAGGATCATAGGAAGTTACTAGGCTATTGGCCCTGATGCCCTTATAAGCCTAGTCAAGAGTTTAGCCTATGTTTAGACAAGTTAGCACCCAAAGTCCCTGTCCAGCAGTAATTACTAGAGAAGAAACCATTTAGGCCATATGTTTGGGACTGTTGCTAAGTGCCTGCAATAGCTATAGTATTTGCATTTTTAAGTGTACTTTATTACACTTATATTCATTAAACTGTACTTAATTGTTTTCTTAAAATTTCTGTCCTTTTTATTAATGAAACTGGGTTTATCACACAACGTATTGTAAATAACTGGTGCTACAAAGAAAATTCTCCAATTATTGCGAACTGCTGTTTTTTGTCTTCACTATTTAAATTGAAAGTAAGAGTAATTTTCCATTATATATCATTGCTTTTTTTTCTTTTTTTCTAACACCATTAGAACCATGTACGTGCACATTCTTGCAACCTTCTTATATCTCATTCTGTATAATATTTTCTGAATATCCCCTTGCTATCAACTTTCCATCTAATTCATGAAGTGCTGCATCAGTGTCTTCCCTTTCTACAGTCAAATTGTTTATCCTATGACAACGTCCTTTTAATGTATGATTTTTCTTGTAGCTGGGGGTGCACTCTGTTATAGTGAGCTGCTGGAAAATTACTGAGATTTTAAAGCTTTCTCATGCCTATTATATTACCCCTTCTTTTAATGTCTAATAAATGAAAGCATGTTACTACCATATTGCATCCGCAGTTATGAAAATGCCAAGTGTGGCACCTTTCATCTCAATGCAACAATCAAAAGAGTCTCTACTACCTAAGTCTGCTATAGCAACCACATCTTTGATTTTACATTGTATATAAATAGTATCAGACTGCTTGCATTGAGAAAAGTTCCACCACTGTTGATGTTAAAGGTGCAGTATTGATATTCTCATGTATCTTAGGTACACGGAAGATAATGCCCATCTTAAGCAAAGGCACTCTTATAATTTCCCTATCTTCCCATATAATAAAACTATTTATAACATGTTGTTTATCAAAATGTCATAATGCTGATATGCCTTGTTGATATCATTTAAGATTATTCTGTTTTGGTAGACACCACCTGATAACATTTCTATCATTTTACTTTCATATTCATATTTATATATGAGTATTGAAGAACTTTCATTTGTCAACCTTTGTATTATGGACATTTCTATTACTTCTCAAATCCTACACTGTTTTGATTTCATCTTTACACACTAAGACTATAAAACATACTTTTGGCCTTCTACTACTACTATTTCTAATATTTTTCACATAGTTTTTAGAAGGCTAATACTAGTAATAAGAGTGGGCCAGAAATACTTCTAGATCTTAAAATGGTAGCTGATACATTACTGGTACCTAACATTAATAATCTCAAATTTATCTTTCTGGTAAAAGTCATTAGTTCAGTCAGTGTCCAAACAATTCCTGCTCTTCTTGTAGGCTTATGTCTTGCTACATGGCCCTTTATAATGGAGATTTTTTGGGTTTCAACTATTACAATTTAATATCATGGTTGGCTCATTAGAAGAGTATTCCATAACTGAGATCTTGGTGTTAGATTATTAATCTGATTTTTGGCAAAATGTGCCATGAATATTGAAAAAAGGTATTATCACTGAAAAGATATCAGAAGCCATTCCAGGGAAACATTGTGAAAGTGTATGTGGATGAGAGAATAAGTCTTAGCTACAGTTAGTAAGAATGCGTTAGAAGCCACAGGGCTCAGAATGAGGTAGATGAAATCAAAAGAAGTCAGTGACTGTAACTCAGTTCTGTAGCTGACTCTATAAACCTCATCTCTGCTTTTCAGATGTGCACCATAACCCAAAGTAGCAAAGCATATCTGTCCCAAGCCATTAAGATCAGTCACCTCTTGCATACATGATATGTGCAGGAGGTGCACATTTAAGCTTCATAACCCATATACTCACATTAATTTGTGGCTATGGTGGGATTCAAAATCCATCCGTCATATTATTTGGTAACATCAGAGCAGGATTAATGCCTATATTCCTACTCATGAAATAACTAAATTGCTAAATTTAAAGATGTGTACAACTGGCAGCAATCATCAGTTACCCTTATGGAGGATGAGAATCTGGATATGAAGACCTTTCCTCTGTAGATCCCAGCATTTGGAGATATTTTTACAAAAACTTGTAATTCTCCTGTGCTCACTGAGGCTCTGCCTAAAAAGTCACTAAGAAATTCAGGGTATGGTTGGCCATGCCTGGCCTCAAAACTATCTTTTCTGTGGATCCTGTTTTGGTGTCCCCAGTGACTTCATCTAATAAAAGGATTTTGTCTATTTTAAATCTTGTTGCTTCAGATAAATTAGGCAAATGGCTAGAATCTCAAGGAAAAAAGCCGGCTCAGTCCAGAACAGTGGCATTTAAAATGTTCAATTAGTAGTCTTTATGTTCAAGTTTCTGTTGAGATATAGGCAAACCTTAGACTAGTTTGCTGCATTGTTACCTGCTAAGCAAAAGTTCTGTGTCAAAGATATTATTTACAATGTTACTCAGTTGTCAAAACATACTTTAAAGAGGGCCTTGCAAAGTACAGATACTATTGCTAGAAATGCAATATCATCAGTGGTGATATGGAGTATGCTTGGTTGCACACTCAGAACCTTTGTGATGAGTTACAAAATTAGATTTTGAATGTTGTTCTTGAGTCTGATTGTATGCTTGGTACAGCAGATAATCAGATCCTTAAACACTGGAATGGCAGAGGTAAGCTCATGCGGGCATGTCAAAAATATTTCATATTCCCAGATTTCCATCCTTTTAACAGTATCATTTTTTTCAGCTTTCGAAATAGAAGTCCCATACAAACAAAAAACAAGGCAATAAAGGGAAATCGCAGGTTGAGGGCCCTGTCAAGCCTAACAAGAGATGTTATTTTCCCAAAAGGGATAATCTCCCTCCAAATTATGACTGTGTCATGGTGTGCCACTCATATTTCTGAAATCCCCTTCCAGGTGCAACATCTCTAAAGTTACCTCTCCACATGGCAGTCTGACCATCACCGGTTTCTGACAAATGGGTGCTCAACATTTTTGGCAGGAGTTACATATGACAGTGGAAAGAACATCTGCCTCCATTGAACAGGAATCCCCATCATTTGATGGACAAGACTTTGTTATTCCCTATAATTCAATGGCAAATGCTGGACTCAGGGACCATAGTACCAGTCCTTCCTTCAGAAAGAATGAGAGGTTTCTACTCCAAAATATTTCTGGTCCCCCAAAAGGAGCTGTCATGGAGACCATTGCCGGAGCTCTCCTTTCTGAATATATTTGTCAAGCTTCTCCAGGTTAAAGATGCTCACCTTGCAGACAGTGCTTCCTCTGGTGCCAAATCATGCTTAACAGTGACCTTAGACTGAAGGATGCATGCCATCTTATCCTCATTGTTTTAGGAGATTTCTGAGATTTGTGTGTCTGGTTCATGCTATCAGTTTTCTGTATTCCCCTTTGAGTTGTCCACTGCACGTCAAGTGTTTACCAAATGCCTTGCCCTGTAGTGGCCTACTGTCAGATTCCGGGCATTGACAATTTTCCTTATTTGGATGACTTACTGATCTGTGCAAAGTCTGCATCCAGGTGCTTGGATTCACTACAGAAGGTCTCAGCCTTACTTTCCCTGGTGGGGTTCAGGTTGAACCTCAGGAGATCATGTCTGACACCCTCAAAAAGAATTATCTTTTTTGGGGAGCCCAGTCTACCCTCACAAAAGAATGGCCTTTCATCCAGAAGACAAGATACTGTCTTACCAAAGGGTGTTTCTGCAATTCTCCAAGAGAAATGCCACTTTGGCAAGAGAATTTCTAAAAGTTCTTGAACTGATAGTGTCCATCATTCTCATGATACTACTGGCCATCTTCATATAAGAAAAATTAAGTGGTGTGCCTGAAATTGTTAAACCTAGCACCTTAATTCCCTGGAATTCCAGTTGCCAATGCTGCCCTTCATTAGAAGAGAGTTTCAGTGGTGGAGGGATTAGCTGAGTATCATTCCAGGACTTCCTTCCTCCCCTGTGGTGTTAGTGTAACCTTCCTGAACAGATTTGCACAATTGTGCTTGGTCAGCTGTTTCAATGAGGATGCAAGTGCAAGCTATCTGGGGGGGGGGGGGGTAAGGATGCATGGATGCACAACAATATCAAGGAGATGTTAACAGTGGTTCATGCCTTGAAAGTGTTTCACCACCTGTGGACTCCAGGTTGTCTTCTGGTGGTTATGGATGCACCATAGTGACATGGTACTGCAACAAACAAGGGAGTGACAGATCATGGCCAGAGAGCTGGTTTTGCACATTCTTTGACTCTTCTGATGTTATATATCCTGTCAGAGCAGGATATTGTGGCAGGCAGACTAAGCAAATCCTGAGTGGCAACTCAAGGCTGTGGCATTCCAGGATTTAGTGTAGATGTGCAGACTGGCTCAAATATATCTGTTTGCCTTCTTTCAAAACAAACAGTTGAAGAAATTCTGTTCCAGGCATGCTTGCAGCAATGCTTGGAGAACACAATCATTCTTATTCCCATGCTCAGCAATGGTGTTCCTGTATGCATTTCCACCCTTACCACTGATGCTCAAGTTACTTCTGAAGGTTCAGAAAGAAATGCCAAAGATCACTGTGGTACCTATGAACCTATAATACACCCCTGGGATCACTTCATTGGCTCTGCTTGACAGAGGATCAGTTAATTAATCAATGGGGCACACTCTGGCTAGGCGTATAAATGCCCTGGGGCAGATAGCCTAGTACCTACTTATGAACCTATGAACCCCTGTTAGTCAATGCAGTCTTGATTCACCCTTTTTGTGGTATTGGCCAAGGCCAGTTACCACAGACTTCCTCACACTCTGGATCTGCTCACATAGTCTCAGGAGCAACCAGCACACCCCAGTTTGGAGAAATTTCAAATGGCAGCCAGGATGATTTAATCTTGACTCTGTTTAGACATTTGTTTCATAAGGATGTACACCCGGTGTTAAAGGAGGCCTGAAAACTTGTTACTAGAAAATCTTACATTTGTAAATGGATGAGGTTTTCTAAGTGGGACCTAAATGGAAATGGAGGGTCCACTGAGGTCAAAATCCCTTTGGTCTTGAAATATTTGTGTGAGCTGCTTCAGGGTGGCTTATCATATGCATCGATTAACATGCATTTAATGGCCATCTCTGCTTGTCTGCTTATGAATCCTATCTTTCTTCTTTTTTTGGTAAAACAGTTCAAAAAATGAGTTTTGCATATGAGACCCCCTTGCAAGTAGATTCCTCCTTCATGGGATCTCAGATATTTTCTTAAAAAATGTATCTTATCTTATCACCTTTTGAGCTGGCAGCACAAGCTGATCTCAAGGTCTTAATATAGAAAACGTTTTTGCTTTTTGCAAGGTGAGTTTCTGAGCTGCAGGATCTCATCATGGAACAACTTTACCTGACTTTCCACAGGAATAGGGTTGTGTTGTGCACTAATCCTTCTTTCATATCAAAAGCATACAGAATTCACTGTCAATAATTCTATTGATCTTCATGTGTTCTTTCCAGAACCTAGGAATAAGTGAAAGAGGATACTTTATACCTTGGATGTGCATTGGCAGCTCAAGTACTACCTTGACAGAATAATACCCTTTAGGAATACTGAAAGGCATTTTAATTCCTTCTCAGGGGCAAATAAAAGTCAGCATGCCTCTAAGCAAATCATTATATGTTGTTTTTTGTTTTTTGTTCCATCCATTACGGCATGGCAAATCCAGGAAGGTAAATGCACATTCCACCTGGGCCTTTTCCTCTTCAGTGGCATACTGGAAAGCAGTGAGCTCTAGAAGTAGTCTACAGGCAGCAGTGTGGTCCACTGCCCATATCTTTATGAAGCAGTGCAAGCTAGATGGGTTTCCTAAATCCAGAGCAGGATACACAGTGACCATTCTCCAGGGTCTCCAGGACCTTTATTCTTCCTCCTTCTAGGTTGGGTAAGCTTTGGGAATCTACTCATATGCCAGTAAGGCAGTGGGTTTGTTGAACTTAGTATAGTTGCATAAGTCATGTTTACCTGCATCAGTAGATGTTCATAGAACAAACTCCCTTACTGACAGTATCCTACCACCATCCCTTTCTTGTTGGATCGATATTCTATATAGTTCGTTGTTGGAGGTGCCACTGAGTTTTGTTCAGCAGCTTTAGTGTTTTGTATGTGTGTGTTTGTGTGTGTGTGTGTGTGTGTGTGTGTGTGTGTGTGTGTGTGTGTGTGTGTGTGTGTGTGTGGCATTTGGTTTAGAACAGTAGGTGTTCACAAACTGAAAGGGTCTTCTCTGTGAGTTTGAAGGGAAGTCCTCATCCTATCATGTGGTTTGTCCTTCACATTCCACAGACAAGCAGAAGGAGGAGTTCTGAGCTTTAATACATTGTCAGAGACATGGGGTATCAGGACATTACTACTCATATGCCAGTAAGGCACTGGTGGAATCCTAACCTTAATAGGACACATAACAAAATAAAAAAAAATTGTGGCTAACAATCAGGAACATTAACTCCTATAATGACAGGAGCTCTCTATTTAAACTAAACAGGAAACTAAAGGGACTAATTAAGTCCAACAAGGTCAATTACAAGGTTTAGATAGCATCGCAGACCAAAGACAACTGCAAGGCCTTCTTACAGCTTTGTCCAAAACCTCAACAAATCAGCGTGCCAAACTAGTGGTCAATGGGGCCACTTTCAGTGAGCAGAATGACATAATGAATTTGCTGTGTGACAAGTTCACCTGGGGGCTTCACCTACTCCCCCCATGAAATGCCTACTAGCATAACCCCCCCACCTGTTAACAGGGAGCAGGTCCTGGTGACTCTCGCTAAAGTCAAAAACACAACCACAGTGGGCCCTGACAATATCCTGGAATGCCTCCTAAATAGCCTGAAATATGACCTATCAGAACCACTTGAGTTTTTTTTCCAACTATAGCCTCAAATCAGGCTTTTACTACAAGAATGGAGGACCACAGTGGCTATCCCACATCACAAGGGTGGACCATCAACTGACCCCAAAAACTACAGACCCATTAGCATGATAGTCTAATATGCAAAGTCATGGGATAAATTATGACAGTCTAATATGAAAAGCCATGGGATAAATTATCATGGAAATCAACAAAGACATAGGCAACCTTCAGACACCGGACCCTTTGTCAAGGGTAGGTCATACCTATTAAACCTGTTGGAATTCTTTGAGATAGTCACCAAGGCAATGGATGAGGGGAAAATGGTGCATACCATCTAGCTGGACCTGACTAGGGCCTTCGATACAATACTGCACTCAGGTATAGTTGACAGACTCACTGAATGGGCATATACCCCTATATAATTCACTGGATTGCCAGCTGGATCACAGACAGGACCCAGGAAGTCAGAACCGGTAATACCACCTCTGCTAAGAGAGCAGTCACCAGCAGGGTACTTCAGGGCTTTGTGTTGGGACTGCCCTATTTGGCATGTACTTCTTGGAGGTAAGGGCTAATGTCAAGGGCATTTGGCTGACCAGTTTCATAGATGAGTGCAAACTGGGAGCAATCATATATTCAGACAAATAACTGGTACCAAAGTCATGAACTAAAACATAATGCCAAGAAATGTATTATGGTGTTTTTTGGGAAAACTGCCACCAGGATAATTACTCCATTTATAAGATAGCCCTAAGATGTGACCCAGTAGTCAGGGATCTAGGAACATATGTAAGCAGTAATCTGCCCTTTGCCAAGCATGTGGCTAAGGTACTAAGATAATCATTCTCTGTCAACTGAGTTATAAGCAAGGGCATGCCTTTCAGGTCCAAGGAAGTCATAGTGCCACTTTATTTGACCATTACCAGACCTATCATTGAGTATAATGTCCTTGTGGCTTGTACCTGACCAGGCATATGCAACAGTTGGAATGCTGACAAAGGTTCCTTACCAAGAGAAGCCAGATATAACCACAGTGTCCTATATGAATCACTTGAAAGCCTTATCTCTATACTCTGTCTCCTACAGGTTACTGAGAGGCGATCTATGCCTTGCATGCAAGGCATCCTTGGATCTAGCTCTGATAGACCTTTTTGTACAGCTGCAAAATGAACAGTTTAAAATTCACTAGATCCAAGGATTTGAATTTTGCTTGTGACATTAAAAAAGACATGTTGGTAAGAGAGATATGTATCGCAGATGATTCACATGCTTTAGAACAGGCTCCACATCCATATGAGCAGAGTCCATATCTTAACCATATTTAAGTGTAACCTTGACCAATGGATGGAAAATCAGAAATTCAGCCTGGATCTGGACCCCATGTCTCAGATGGACAATCAAACAGTAATGCCAAAACTACCATACACCCACCCATAACCTCTAGAAACTTCCTAATTAACATACTATTCTGATAAAAATACTTTTCTAATAAAAGCCCACGAGACACAATTGGGTTGGATTCCATGGCTAGGCCTATAAGGGTCTTTGCGGTCATTAGTCAGGCATATAACTATGAACCTATGAACAAGGGGGTGACATCATCAGGATGTCCCACCCACCCACAAGCAACACCACATGGTTGTTTCCTTGGTTTTAGCAAGGGAAAGCAGACTATGCTATTATGCCCCGAGTTCATGCACCTCCCTCATCCCCCCAGTATAGACAAACTAATCCTCCCTGCCTGTACCATCAAGAGCTTGAGCCACTGTTTGCACTTAGGTCACTTGGACCATAGTCAGGGCATTATCCCTCTTTGTCACACACACAAACAACATGTTATCATATTGTCATTAATAACTAAAGAATTAAGATGAAGATAGCAGTTATTCTTTCAAATATGAAATCAAAAACAAAGTTCCTTCTTTTCTAGATTTGAATATTTCAGTAATAATATTTTAATATCACCAGTTCATTTAAAGCTGTCCATTCTATGCACAGTTCTGGATTAGCATAATTTGAGATGGGGTTAGTGTCTCTGTGTCTTCTTGGTACTCATTTGGCTGCTAAA
>NC_056732.1:1221674382-1221764382 GCF_019279795.1 Protopterus annectens
CCTCATTGCACACAACAAACCATTTTTTCCAGGACCGAATATGACCCCTGCATTGAAGATACAGTTTGTCATCTCGGTAACTTTATACTCAGCAGCAGATTTTTGGAATGTACACTGGAGATTACAGCCACTTGAAGCAAAGAAGACAATATGATGTGAAACTGAAGATGTGTCATTTACTTCCTTACACTGAATACTCCCCAGACCTTGTTTGCCCCTTTATACCCTGTTCATAAAAACATAGTTGGAGTGGGAGACACAACATATCTGGTTATTACTAAGTACTAAGCCTGCTTTGAAGAAAGTTAGAAATTTATGAAACACTTGTTTAATGCAGGGGCTCATTTCTATCCTGCATTGTCTCCAGGGTACAATACTGCTGTAATACCTCCTAAAGGCATTCTGAAATATGTGATCATATGCTTTCTTCTGGTCCATAAAACACATGTAGATTGTACCAGCAATCTTTATTGACCCCCTCAAACATCTGTGCAGGTGAATAGAGTTAACATGCTTTTTCATAGCCAGGGCAAAATGATTAAACCCACCATTCCATTGTCAGAACAGAAATATTAAATCAACCCTTCCATAGCTGGGGCAGAAGAATTAAACCCACCATTACATAATCAGAGTCAAACAATTAAGCCCACAATTTCATAGTCAGAATAAAATTATTAAACCCACCATTCCATAGTCAGGATAAAATTATTAAACCCACAATTCCATATTCAGAGTAGAATGATTAACCCCCATTCCAGAGTCAGAACAGAAGAGTTAAACCCACCATTCCATAGTCAGGGCAGAATGATTAACACCTCTATTCCATAGTCAGGAGGGGAATTATTAAACACAATTACATAGTGATGGCAGAACAATTAAACCCACCATTCTATAGTCAGACATCTGTGCAGGTGCATAGAGTTAGCCTACCATTTCAAAGCCAGTGAAGAATGATTAAGCCCATCATTCAATAGTCAGATGGAATGATTAAACACACCATTCCACAGTCGGGGCAGAATGATTAGGCCCACCATTCTATAGGTAGGACAAGATGATGAACCCCACCACTCCATAGCCAGGACAGAATGATTAAACCCAACACTCCATAGTCAGGGTAGAGCCATTAAACCAGCCATTCTATAGTCAGGACTGAATCCACATTGTGTTTCTTTATTCAGATGGCCTACCATTGGATAATATAGCAATAACCCACACCTGGGTGTGAGTAATGCTGGATTTACCCCGGTTGGTGTGGTTTGGTCATGAGGGCGAAGCCCGAGTGACCAAACAAAGCCAACCGTGGGTAAATCCAGCATTATCCACACCCAGAATTGGGTTATTGCTATTATACAATGACATTATTTAAGAAAAAAAATAATTACTTTTCTTAAATAATGGCATTGTATAATGCCTCCTTGCTGCCCTTCCGCAGCTGTCTGGTATTCTGCGGCAGTTCCGATGTAGTGCGCATGCGTATGCCTGCGCAGTACATCAGAGCTGTGGGCAAAAGCAATGGAGAAAGCAAAATTTCCATTGCTTTTTACAAACTGTTTTGCTGTGTTAAATGGGTTTAACATAGCGAGACAGCTTTAAAAAAAGCAACAGAGAATCTCCGTTGCTTTTTTAAAGCTTTCTCGCTATGTTAAACCCATTTAACATAGCGAGACAGTTTTGAAAAAAGCAACGGAGAAAGCAAGATCTCCGTTGCTTTTTACAAACTGTCTCGCTATGTTAAAGATCTTGCGTTCTCCGTTGCTGTAAAAAAAGAGTTATAGTAATGGAAAAATTCCGGGCGACCGGAACTTTTTCCATTACTATAACTCTGATTTACAACCTGCACACTGACCAATCAGAGTGCACGTTTTTGAATATTAATGGGGGTTCGTTGTATAATAAGCTTGAAAGTGTAGCAAAAAGCTTTTAAATACATTAAATCCTACTTCCTGTGCTTCAGCTAAATGTCTTCAACAGAAGTGAGATCAACATCACATGCACAAAATCAAAAATACTAACAATCATGTCATTAAACAAACAATTAAAAACAAAGTCAAATCAAATGTATTCAATTGATTTTCTTGCTAAAACCATTAGAACCTAACATTCTGTATTTCAGTTTCTTTATATAAAGCATATTCTACAGATGATTAACCTGATATACATTTACTTACAAAAATGCAGATGCCTGAACACCACAAACTTTACTATCATAAAACTGAAAAGTGTTGACCAGAAGGACCTTTAACTTTCTTTATTTTTATATCTCTAAAATGTACCCTTAACCTGTTCCTAAACTTTCTGTTTGTCTAATATAAGAGAAATTAAATAGATGCTTAATGGTATAAATTACCTTTTGAAATTCACAAGAAAGCAAATCACAGACCTCAAGTTGCATTCCATTAATGTTATCAAAAATAGGACTATATATTCACATCAAGAGCGGCTACCACAATGAATAGTGCTTTTGAACTTAGGATTGTGCAACATAATAGAATTTCTTTAAATTTAAAGCAACTGTGAACTAGTAGGTTCTATATTAGATCATCGAACGCTTAAAAAAGTGAACAGTGATTAATCGACCCTACGTAAGCGAAAGCTTACAAGTTCATTCTGTCAGAACAGCGATTTTTTTTCCTAGGGAAAAAAAATTGCTGTTCCAACAAAAAAATACATAAATAAATAAATAAATAAAACACTTTAAACATTACATTAAGAGGGGGGCTTCACCCCCTCACACCCCCCACATCCCCCCTACTTAAATATACCAACTCCGAGACCGTACTACAGTGCTGGAAATGGCAAAGTAACGAAGTGGCCAAGCAAATTCTTTCCCAGGAAAAGAATTTGCTTAAAAGCCGCTTCGATATTTTGCTATTTCAGGCTTTTGAGTTCGACCAATATGCGTTCGAAAGAATGCATCTTCAGTCTTCTAATAGGGAACCAAACTAGTAAATCAGATAAATTCCCTTCCATTAAAGGAAGTGCAGTGGCCTTGATGCAAATAGCTAAAACAGTCATGGAAATGTGTCAGCCTCCTCTGCAGCCCCAGGAGAGTCATGCAGTACCTATCTGAGTATATACAAAGATATGAGTGGTTTTACATATACTACCTACAGGAACCTTTTAGTGACCTAATGAAGGCAGAGTGGGGGGTACCTCAGACATCTGTGCTGAGAATACTCCATTAATTTATCAACGTCATGCTTCAACATATGGATGTGCATATTTTGTTCACACATATGCTAGAGGAGAGTCAACACAATGTTGGAGCTCTATGATAAAGCCCATTTCTCTGAGGTACTGTGAGCCATAGATGGTACCCTCTCTGAAATAAAGGCACTACCTTGTGAACTGGGAAGGAGATACTTGAACCACAAAGGGTATCACTCCATCAGCTGCCAGGTGGTCAGTAATGTACAGGGCATCAAATATCATGCCACCCAGGCAGATTTAATGACTCCAGTGTGAGGTACATGTGTGATATTTGCCAATGGTTTCCAAGGTATGATTTCTCACAGGGGCATTTTTTTTTTGATGATGCTGGATATGCCCTGGAACCTTGGGTCATGACACCTAGCATAAATCCACACAATAAAATAGACCAGTTGTACTACCATGTACTGTGCACTATCACACACCAGAGATATAATAGATTGCATCTTTGAGCTGCTAAAGACAATCCTTTTCTGCCTGGATACATTCGGCAGTGCCTTGCAGTATGACCATACTATGTGTGCCAAAATGTATGAGCAGTGATACACAGCATATCATACTTAGGAATCAGTTAAAGCAGAGTGGCCTCTTGCATGGTCACTTGTTCTCAGCACAACAGACAGCAGAAGCTGAGACAGATGAGGAGTCAGAAGAGGCGCCAGCAACAGGAGATGATCAACACAGATGGAGGCACTGGCAGTATGCTTTAACATTAGCAAAAAATAAATAGACCGCACAAAGCTTTACAACTTAACTATACAAGAGTTAATCAGATTCATTGCAGTAAAATGATGCATGCAAAAGTACCAGGCTGTTCTTTCCCATGCATAGGCTGGCCTCGCTGTGTATAGGAGACCAAAGGTGATATTTCTCCTACAAGGAGAAATTTGACAAAAGTATCAGGGAAACTAACCTACTTTTTTGAGCTGCTAGATGGCCCTTGAGGGCTCATAGAGCAGCAAGGAAGAGACCTAAAGAAATCACTAACATACAGAAGGAGAGAAAAGCTATTGAGTGTTTGGAGGTTAATGTGAGAATTTGGAGGAAAAAATGTTTAGTATAGAGCTTCTGAATGTAAACAAAGATCCCTGTGGGGTGGATGATACAAATGAGCAGCATTTAGCTGTCTCAATGCAGAAGGACATGAGTGAGTCTGTTGGAGTGGTGCAGATAACATGACTGGCATCAGGAGAGCTTTCAGATTATGTTCTGTTAAAAATAATTGAGCTGGATGATCCAGGTGGCAGTTCCCCTGTTTCATGGGGTTAGAAGGCAGATAACGTTTTAAGAAGTCCTGAGGATAGTAAAGCGGACAAGGAGTCAAGTGATATGGCAGCAGAGAATGCAGCAGTTATATTTTTTGCAGCAGTGATAGAAGGTAACAAACTGAGAATGGGTCTTGTTTTGTGGTCACAGATAAAGTAGCAACTAAAATGTTTGCAGCAATAACAGCAGGAAGAAGAAGAGCAGCAACAAACTATAAGTAAACCGTTCTTAAAAAAGAGAGAAGACCAACCATGAGAATAAGAGCAAAAACTGACATTGCAATAGACATGTTATGTATGGGACAATTTGGTAACTGGTCTGAGTTTTAAAGCTCATGAAATTCAATCCCTTATACATATTGGGACAGGGACTTTTTGTGACTTAACATTTGAAACTGAGGGACTGGTGATGACATTTCTGGCACTGTGTAACAAAAAGAAGGACATTTATCCATGGAACAATTATCTGTTTTTTGGTAGTAACTTAAATATTAATAAAATGTTACCTTGCAGTTTAGAACTGATGGACTTGTAGAAGAGGATGTTAAAAATGCATGGAGGGTTTGTGGGAAACTTGATAATATTGTGAAAATTAGAAATGAAAGAGACTTGTGGAATGGAAGGTGGAGGTTGAAAGCTATTTTGAAATTTGAAAAAAAAAAACATGGTGAAACACTTGTTATTTTTATGTCTGGTAATAGAGGGACACTAAGTTTTCCTGGTCAGCCTAAATCATGTTTTTTGTGGGACTTTTTCATATAAATAATGGTTATGGCAAGGTATACTGTGTGGGGAGATAGGACATACAGCGAGAAGGTGTGTGCCTGAATGCAGGCTGTGTAAAAAAAGGGACACTTTTGGATAGATTGTCAAGAGAAAACAGTATATAATGAAAAAGAATGGGAAAAGGAAGAAAACATACATAAGGAAAGACAAGAAGACAACAAGAGGCTGGGGAGAGGGGAAGAGGTGAACCTGGTGAAGAAGAAACAGTAGAAGAAGGAAATATGTATAAGGAAATTAAGGAGAGAGAGTTCATACAGGAAGAGAGGGCAGGAAAAGGGATCGACACTAATATTTTTTTAAGTTCTAGCCATGAAAAATCTAATTCTGAGGATCAAGGATTATTTGTACCTATACCCAGGAAATATTAAGTTGGGGAAATAGTAAAAAAAGACCATGAAAATTAAAAAAAAATATTTCCCATAAAAATAGGAAAAGCAGCAGTTTTACAGTACTTTCAGTAATTGTGAATAGTATTATTAATATTGTAAGAAAGACAGGGACACTGTAGTGCTGTGCTAAATGTGATGTGGATGTTATTCTGTTAGAGGATGTAAGATTTCTAACAAGTGAAGAAAGACTGCAAACAGAAAAAAATGTGAGATAGAAATATAATATGGAAATTAGGAAATAAGCATTGTCCTGGAGTAGCTGTGTTGTGTTAAAAATGCAGTGAAAATACTAAATGTTATGTTGCTACTAATAGGGAAGGTTAACTGTTGCAGATATCAGATGGACAGAATATGTTTATAGAATTATAACATTAAATGCATATATGAATAGCAAGGTAAGATAATTCGTTAAATCAAATATTTGACTATGTACTGGTTAACATGAAAATTATAATTACTGAGACTGTGATTTAATGGGCAGATGAAAAAGAAAGGAAAAGATGTAAAAATACAGGAAGTAATAACATGGTAAACTTGCTGTGTAGGGCAAACGTCAGTGGACTTAAAGAAGGTGGGCACTTGAATCTGAAGTTGATTTTTGTATTATTGGAAGAATTGGAGTAGCAAATGGTGATAGGGTTGTGACATTTTTTTCAGACCATTTAGCAATTTTGGCTGGAGGTGATAGAAGAAAGGGAGTATATTAAAATGGAAATAGAATAAAAATAATAAATGAAAATTATGGGATGACATTTGAGAATGGGAAGTATTACAATTATAGAGGATTATATTACATTGATGGAATATGGACGAAATTTAAAAAGAAGTAAAAAAAGTATTTTTTCAGTGCCAAGATGATGTAAAAAGGGAAGAGAAAAAGAAGCATGGAAATGTTTAGGGGTTCATAGGTTCATAGGTAGGTACTAGGCTATCTGCCCGAGGGCATTTTTAAACCTAGCCAGAGTGTGTCAGCTTTTGCCTCCCCATTGATTAATTAACTGAGCCTCTGTCAAGCAGAGCCAATGAAGTAAGTATTTTCTGTTACCCATCCACTCGTCAAGGCTTCTCCTGAAGAGTGTTAGTGAGGGACAATGCCTAATGTAGTTAGGAATTTTGTTCCAAAGCATGGGGAGTCTCTGTGACAGGAATCTATCCCTCCAGCATGTTCTATTTATTGTTGTGGTGAGGTTTAGCTCACTTGATTGCATGGCTCACAGTGACTTGGATTTCTTTAGGTGGAGCATGTCCATCAATTCTGAGTTGGACATGGCTTTGTAAGTCAGGCAGAGATCACCTCTGAGTAAGCGATATGCCACTGAGTACAGCCAGAGTTTTTTCAGTCGGGCTGCATAGGACATATCTTTGAGGCCAGTAATCCTCTTGGTGAGGTGCTTTTGTGATCTTTCTAGCTGTTGGAAGTGTCTTGTGAGGTACATCCCAAATGGGGCATTGTACTCTATGATGGGTCTGATGAGTGACGAGTAGAGGGGAACTATAACCTCTTTATTTCTAGATGCGAACCCCTTAGTAATTAGATGGGCCACATAGAAGGATTTCCTAACTACTTTGGCAATATGATTGTCAAAGGAGAGATTACTATCTACCTGGGTCCCAGATCTCTTATCACCTCTTCTGTATTAAGGGGGCTGCCACCTAAGTGGTAATTCGTGGGTGTTTTGTTTTTCCCAAGCGGGATGACAATGCATTTTTTGGCATTTAACTTGAGGCCATGATTTTGACACCAGGTGTCTGTCTCAGTAAGGTCTTCTTGAAGGATGTCCATGTCAGCCGGAGAGTCAATTATCTGCAGTCATCAGCGAACTTGGTTAGCCATAGTCCTCCTGTGTTTGCCTGTACTTCTGAGAAATATATGCAGAACAGTAGGGGTCCCAGAACCAAGCCTTGCGGGGACACTACTTGTGATTGGTTTAGAGTCAGACCTGGAGCCCACTATTCTTACCGTGTGAGTTCTGTCTGTAAGCCAGTTGGCAACCCATCTTGTGATGTAGGGGTTTATGTTCAGGCTGGTGAGTTTTTCTATAATACCCAAATGAGGAATGGTTTCAAATGCCTTGGCAAGATCAAGGTAGGCTGTGTGAACCACCTTTCCCTCGTCAATGGTCTTGGTGACTGTCTTGAAGAAGTCAATCAGGTTTAGTAGGCATGATCTGCCCTTAACAAAGCCGAACTGGGTTGGGTCAAGTGTTTGGAGGTTCCCAATGTCTTTGTTAATGAGTTCCATGATGATGCTCTCCATAGCCTTGCAGACCAGGCTAGTCAGGCTTATGGGGCAATAGTTACCAGGGTCAGTTGTGGCCCCTCCTTTGTGGAGTGGAATAGCCGTTGCTGTGCACCATTCTATGGGCACATAGCCTGTGGAGAGGCTGAGGTTGAACAGCATGTTTAGGTGGGGGGTTAGTTTGTTCTGTAGTTCGTGCAAGACACAGCCTTGGACACCATCTGGCCCCACTGATGCTGTGTTTTTGGCTTTTGAAAGAGCTGTTTTCACCTGTGCTTCTGTGATTTCTGGGACACTACACTTTTCCGGTATTGTTGTGGGCCCTTTTGATGGGGAGAGGCAGGTGAAGTTTGCACTGAATCTATCTGCCAGGATGTTGGCAATATCAGTAGGTTCAGTATATTTTGTGCTATTTTGCACTAGCTCAGAGCATATCTGTGAGTTGCCACTTAGATTCTTGACATAGCTAAAGAAGGCTTTGTGGTTATCTTTTGAATCCTTGGCTATTTTTCTTTCGAAGTTAGCCTTGGATGACTTTTTGAGGGACCTTAGTTTCTTACTGATGCTGATCAGAGATGTCTTTCCTTCTTGGGATTTGCTTTTTTTCTGAGTTAGTTTCCTCCTTTTGTTGTATAACCTGTTTATGGCAGGGGTCCACCAGACTGGTTTCCTTCTCTTAGGGGAGCGAGTCTTGGTTTTGCTAGGGATGGCATGATCCATGCATCCTTGTAGGTGCTCATAGAGTGTAATTGTAAAGGATTCTGCATCTTGGGAAGTGTTATCCTTTAGCATGGGGGATGTGAAACTTACCACCTCTGCCTTAAGTAAGGTGAAGTTTGCTTTAGAAAAGTTTTTCACTGTGATTTCCTTGGTTCGAGGTGGTGGTGGGGTGTGGACATCCAGGGTGATTAGTTTATGGTCTGATCTAACCAGTGATGGGTTGATCTCTGGTACAGAACACCTGTCGCCCATGTTGGTGATGACCAGGTCCAATATGTTGTGGCCTCTGGTAGGGGAGTTTACCAGCTGATCCAGGGTATTTGAGTTGATAAATTCTGGGAAGCGCTGAGCCTGGGAGTTTGTACTCAAGTAGAAATATATTATAGATTTTAGAGAATAATACAAGAGATTATTATGATATGAAACAAGAAGTATATAAAAGAAATCAAGAAAATGTAGGGCATTGCTGTTTAAGCAGAGATATTTACAAGGGAGAAGGGAGGAGATATCTGCATATTTGGGTAAAATAGAGAAGAGAGTAGGCATAATGGTCAAGGTGTTTACCTCACAGACACAACGTACAGAGTCTGATTCTCATCTTTCAATGGAAACGGGCTACCCTTAAAATGGCCTGCAAGGGCAGTTAGCCCAATGCATACCTATGAACCTATGAACATATTAGTATAATGAGTGAGATTAAAAATCTAAAAGGATAGATAAAGAGAACTCGAGAGCAAATTTTGAGTATTGAAGTATAGCTTGTGGAAATTTGCATAAGAGTAAAAAGACTGAAAATAAGAAAGAATGAGAAGTTATATATATATATATATATATATATATATATATATATATATATATATATATATATATATATATATCCAGGATGAGTTAAGGAAAGTTTTGAAAAAGAAATTACTATTAATGATTGGATGAAGAACATAGGAAAATAAGTCACTATCTGACCCAGATGGTATATAGTGTGGAATGTACAAGAAATTAATGGATTGGCAAAGACGATATTTTATAAATGTACTGAATGAATGGTTGAAGGAAGGGTTTGTTAATGAACAGTTAAGCAGTGGAATATTAAAGTTTATTTTGGATAAAGCTGAAAAGAATGAAATAAAAAAACTGGAGCCCCATCACATTAAATAACACAGATTATAATTTTTATGAAAACAATACAGAGGAAAATGGAAGGATGAGAGATATTATGGAAGAAAGTATATATTTATTTTATTCATTTATTTATTTTACATTTGTTGACTGGGAGAGTCCAACTGGATAGAAATTGGAGGCCTGGGGAGAAAAGATCCAAGAGAAAACTTTTTTTTTCATTTACAGACAAAACATATGTAAAGGAAAACACTTTGACATACAATACATTTTATCAGATAGCATACATAGTAATTAGTACTCTATGGTATTACTTTTGAAGATAGTACAAAGTACAACATTCCTGGGATAGATTACTATCAGCAGTAGAGAGTCAGGATGTGCAATTAGTTTTGCAGTCTTAAGTAGGTAATGTGTTCTGAATTGGTTAGTTTGACATTCTTAAGTTAAGTTAGGTAATACATCAGAATTCTTGGACATTTAGGTTTGTCTTTAAGTAATTAATAGAAATGAATTAAAATATTAGCCAGGGTGTAATGCAGGAGCATAGTCAATTATTCATGAAGTGAATTTTGACTAGTTTCTTAAACTGGGTTTGGGATTTGTTGTCAGTTATATGGGCAGGAAGGGAGTTACAGATTTTTGAAATGTAGTGGCTGTAGACTGATTTACCAGCTTCATTGTTATATGTGGTAACCTTGAGGAGGTTTTGGGTGCTAGATCTTAAGGTTCTGGTAGTGGTATAGGGTTGAAGAAGTTGTTTTGTGGGCTAGTGATAGTTGATTGAGTTGAAGTAGCAGTGGGAGTTCTAGCCAGTTGAGTTTTTTGAGGCAGTCACAGTGATCCATTCTAATGGGTGAGGCTGTAGCAAATCTGGCTATCATATTATAACAACTGTCAAGTTTATTTAGGTCAGTTTTGTGGAGATTGGTAAGCACAGGGGAGGCATGCAGTAAGGTGGATATTAGGTGTGCCCTGGCTATTGGAATTTTGGAGTGGTCGGAGAAAAATTTCTTATTGCGATATAGTAGACCAAGTTTTTATGAACTTTTTTTATGGTTAAGGAACTATGGAGGTGAAATCTAAGGTGATTGTCAATTTCGACCCCTAGAAGCTTGGTGTGACTGGTAGGGGTGATTGCGGTATTGTTATTAGTGGAGACTGTAAAATTATTGGAGGAAGGTATGCATCTGTGGGAGCTAAAGAGGAGTAGTTTAGTTTTTCCTGGGTTAAGAATGAGGCTTTGTTAGGTGATCTAAGTTTTGGCTAGGGAAAAGCATTCTTGTGTTTGGGAGTGAAGGAGGTCAAATGTGTTGGGTGTGCATATTATGGTGGTATCATCTGCATATTGCACTATTGAGGCTTTGGGATTATTGAATGGGAGCTGATTAGTAAAGAGGGTAAAGATTAGTGGTCCCAGGATGGAGCCTTGGGGTACTCCTAAGGAGACAGGCAGGGAGAGAGAGAGTTGGTTTTGCCATATTACAGCTTGTTGCCTTCCGCCTAGATAGCTTTTAAACCAAGAGATGGTAGGGATGCTAAGGTTTAGGGTGGCTAGCGAGTGAAGGAGTTTTGCATGGTTAACCATATCAAGTGCTTTGGATAAGTCTAAGAATGTGGCGGATACAAGAAGTCCATTATTTCTGTGATTACTGATGATGTTAGTAAATGCTGTAAGCATGGTGGTGGTGCTGTGGAAGGGTCTAAAGCCATGTTGCTGTGTTGATAGTAGTTTATTTTCTAGGAGGTATTGCATTAGTTGCTTGTGTATTACTCTCTCTAAAAGTTTTGATAATGGGGGTAGTATGGCTGTAGGGCAGTAGTTATTGAGATCAAGAGAGCTGCCCCTTTTGTGCAGCAGGATAATATGAGATATTTTCCAAAGCTGGGGTACTTTACACTCAGAGATGGATCTGTTTATTAGGATGGAGACATGATATGCTATGGTTTCAGTGGCTAGTTGGAGGTATTCAGCGGGTAATTTATCAGTGGCTAGGGTTGTTGGTTTGACTTTTAGGAGTAGCTTTTCAATGGCTTTGGTAGGTACTGGGTGGAAGCTAAAGTTGGGTCATTTGTTTGTTGTGACTGGTGGGTGGGTATTTTAGTAGGGGTGAGGTTGTTGGGATATGGTTGGTTGTTTGCAAGGGCTTGGATAGTTTCTGTAAAGAATTTGTTAAATTGTGTGGGGATATTGTCTTGGTTATTTCCTGCTTTAGGGTGGGGGTTGATGTTTTCCTTGGTTATAGAACAGAGTTAATTGCTGCCCAGAATTTGTTTGGGTTGTTTACATGTTTATCCTGTAACCTTTGATAGTAGGAAATGTTATCTGTTTTGTTAAGTTTTTTTTTGGCTTTGTTGTGTAATTCTAGGTATATTTGTTTATCTGATTGGGATTTGGTGTTACAGAAGTTAGTCCAGGCTTTGCTTCTGTTTTTGAGGAAGGTTTTTGTATCTAGGGTTAGCTGGGGACATATTTAGTTTTAATACTTGTGGTTCGGGGGGGTGATGGTTAAGGATATTTGTGAAGGTAGTATTGAAGTATAAAACTGCTTCATCAAGAGGTAGGTTTTGTAGGGGAGTCCAGTTACACCTTTTTAGGTCATTTTTAAAGTTGGACAGGCTGAAATGTTTTTTATTCTTAATTTGGTGCATGGTTACTTGGGTCAATTGTGGAGTTTTAGATCTGAGTAGAAATGTGGCTTGGTGGTCACTGAGGGTGTCTCATAGATACCCAGCTAGGGATATATGTGAAGGATGGGATACAAGTATCCAGTCAAGTATGGATTGATGTTTGGTTCTCTTGTCTGTTCTTGTTGGGGATGTGATGAGTTGGGTTAGGCCATGTAGATTAATATGGGTGAGTGGGTTTTGACTGGAGCAGTTATGCCAGTCAATATTAAGATCACCTAATACGATATTTTCTTGGGGGAGGGAGTTAGATAGCCATTATAGAAGATTTTCTGTAATGGAAATATTGTTGCCTGGAGGGATGTAACATCCTATGATGTTGATATGTTTATTTGCGTTAAGTTTTATTTTAATGAGGGTGAGTTCAACGTTTTCTAGGTCTGGGGTTTTTATGTCTAGTTTCTCAAGGATGAGATGAGTCTTGTACATTATTGCTACACCTCCAACCCTTTTTCCTATTCTGTCACTATGAATTATATTGTAGCCTGGTGAAGTAATTTCATTGTCATGGTTTTCTGCTTTAAGCCAGGTCTCAGTTAGTATGACTATATCTGGTTGATAAAAGGAGAGTAATGGATCAAGGTCGTGGACATTGTTTAGGATACTTCTAACATTTAGATTTATAATAAGGAGGGAGTTGTTGTCTTAGTACAGTAGGGTATTATCCAAGTCATGGTTTGGGGGTTTCTGTATTTAGTGGGCCTGGGTATGGGTGTATGTCACCACAGTGTATGATTTTTGATCTTAGGTAAAAATAGAGTTTGAGTAGTTTATGGAGGGTTTTATAGTACTTTATAGTAGTTTGGGACTGTCTGTGTGTTGAGTGTATTCTATGTGCAATGTGGTAGATAAGGGAACTGGGTAGAGGTATGAGGCTAGTTCAGTGAAAGGGTTGGTGTTTATATTGTTAGGGGAAGTGTTTTTTCTTGGTATGATAAGGGTGTAATTAAGTTGTTTTTGGTAGTTGGTGATAGAGGTTAACAATGGTAGGATAGATATACATAAGAAAAATAGTAAGAGGTGTACATATGAGGGTTTAAGCAGTGTAGTCATGATATGGTTTAGTTTGGTTAGTGAGAAGTTTTCTAGGGAAAGGGTAGGTGTGATTGTTGAAGACTGGTTTGAAGTGTGTATCTAGGATAATTTGGTGGTGTGTTTTGATAAGTTCGAGTGGTGTGATGGAGGTGGGTGTGGCTATCTATGGGTGTGGTGTATAGGTATAAAAGTAATTGATGTGGGGGTAGGTGAAAATGGGGGTAGGGTAGGGGAGCGGAGTGAGGCCGAGCATAGCAAGGACAAATGGAGCGGGGACCATACTGGCTGGAGGAGTCCTGCAAAAAAAATATCAGGATTAGCTGACCCAGTCTAGCAGGCAGGTCATATCACTTATACTGTTTAACAGATAATGTTGCCAAATTGGTGTTTATGTTTTTATCTCTTTTTATTGTTTCCTTTTATTTTTTTATAGTTGTAAATATGGACGTTAGGAACAGAGATAAGTTTGTATGGGTGTGGGCAAGGTAAGAACTAGTAGCACTTGAGGATGTTTGGATAGGATGTTTAAAGTTTAGGACTAGCCAATTTGGAGGTTGGATTGCTCATGTTTTGCTGCCATCTTTTGGCTAAGGTGGGGAAGTGCATGCCTGGTTAAATAAAATCTGGATGGGGATAAAATGCATAGGTAATGCGACTGGTCCGTGCAGTCTTTGCTAGCCAGTAGTACACTTTATATGGATACCATGAAGCAGTAAAATTAGGTAAGTAATGAGTATGTTAAACCTACACTTCACAGTTTCTTTAGAGCAAAGTATCTTTGTAGAATGGAGGGAGGGTTTGTGGTAGACAGTTCAGGAGATATAGCAGGTGTTTGGTTCAGCTTACAGGGAAGGCGGCTGTTACTTTACAGTGGTCTTGCAAAAATTCACAATTTCTTTAGAGCAAAGTATTCTTGTAGAATGGAGGGAGGGATTGTGGTAGTCAGTTTGGGAGATGTAGCAGGCTTTGGGTTCAGCATAGCAGGAAGATGCCTGTTTCTTTACAGTGGTCTTGCTAGCTGTAAGAGAGGGAAAAACAGCAGTTAGGATATGGCTACGCTAATAGCTTGGTGGGATGAGTGAGTGTGGTAAGCCTGTTTAAGATTTATTTATTTATTTATTTATTTTACATTTGTTAACCGGGCTAGTCCAACTGGATACATGTCCATTTTCAGTGGAGGCCCGAGGAGAAAAGTAACTACTACTTAACAAGTTAAAAAAAAATATACAGAATTATGTCATAAAAAGAAAACATTTTCTTTAAATTTCTTCCAGGATGTATAGACACAAGAGTACAATATGAGACTTAGCAGGTAAATAAGATTAGATGTTTTACTTAGTTACAGTATTACTCCATTATACATGAGAAGCAAAATTAGATTTATGTCTAATAATAAAGAGAGAGATAGGAATACTTAAGAAGTGAAAGTTGTGATATACTAGAGTTAGGAGAAGAAGGAGAGGGAGGTCAGTAGAAAGGAAGGAGGGAAAAAAAGAAAGAAGTTAGCCAGGGTTATAGCAAGAGCATAGCCAGTGGTTGGTTAGGAAGATTTTGAGTTTGTTTTTAAATAGTGGAACTGAGGTCAGGGATGTGATGTCTGATGGTAGTTGATTCCAAATTTTGCCAATTGAGTTGGAAAATGTGGAGTCACCTGCTATGTTATTTGATAGAGAAGTTTGAATCAGTATTTTGTTAGAGGAGCGAAGGTTCTTCAAATTGGTATAGGGTTTTATAAGGGTGGAGAGCATTGGCGTTTTCAAGGTGATGAAGGGCTTTGTGGGCAATTGTAAGTTGATAGTATTGTATTAGGTGGGGTAGTTCCAGCCAACCTAGTTTTGTGAGATTCAAGCAATGGTGAGTCCTATATGGAGAGGCTGTAGCAAATCTGGCAATGTTGTTGTATGATGTGGCTAGTTTATTGAGATTATACTTAGAAAGATTAGTGTATATGGGGGAAGCATATAATAGGGTAGAGATTAAGTGGGTTCTGGCTATGTTAGATCTGGCTTCAGGAGTTAAGCAGGATTTGATTCTGTAGAGAGAACCTAGTTTTCTGTTAGTTGTTTTTATTGTTGAGTTAATATGAAAGTCAAATTTTAGTTGGTTGTCAATGGTAATACCCAAAAGTTTGGTTGTTTGGTCTGGAGTGATGAGGGTGCCATTATTGGATGTGAGTGTGAAATCCATTGAGGGAGACAGGTATGTGGGTGGAAAGATGAGAAGTTTGGTTTTCTTGGGGTTAAGGAGGAGACAATGATTAGCAAACCATTGCTCTATGGTGGTGAAGGTTTTTTGTGTGAGGGAGTGAAGTTCAGTCTGAGTTGAGGCAGAGCAAATGATGGTAGTGTCATCTGCATATTGAATACAGGTAGATAGAGGTGTAGATAGATGAAGGTCATTTATAAAAATGGAAAACAGAAGAGGACCTAAGATGGAGCCCTGAGGACTCCTATAGAGGTGGGGAGAAGATCAGAGAGATGGTTGTCCCAGAGAACTGCCTGTTTGCGATTTTCGAGATAGGATGTGAACCAGCTTAATGCAAGATTGTCCAGAGAGGATTTTAAACGATGTAAGAGGAGTTGGTGATTAACCATGTCAAAGGCTTTTGACAGGTCAACAAAGAATGCTGAAGATGGAGTATTATTGTTGCGATTTTTGTTTATAGAGTCTATGAAGGATAGTAAGGCTGTGGTAGTACTGTGGCATGGTCGAAAGCCATGTTGGCAGTTAGCTAGGAGATTGAAGTTTAGTAGGTGGTTAAACTGTTTGTGGATGCATTTCTCCATTATTTTGCAAGGGGATAGTAAAGCTAGAATACTCTGTAGAGTCACCTCCTTTAAAAAGGGGATAATATGTGAGATTTTCCATACTGAGGGATAGTACTTTCTTTTAAGGTCCTATTAATCAATACAGAGATGGGGTAGGCTATAGCTTTTGCACTTAGTTGGAGGTATTCTGCTGGTAATTTGTCAGCTGAGGGGGTTGTTGGTTTAAGTTTTGAAGTAAGGACAATATGTAGGAGGTGGGTATAGGTTTAAGATGAAATGGGGGTGGAGTTAGGGGTTAGTATTTTGGAGGTATCAGGGTTTTGTTGGTTAGCTAGTTTTAATATAGCTGAAGTAAAGAAGGTATTAAAGGCATTAGCTGTTTGTAAAGGTGAGTCAGGGTTAGAGCCTAGTGGATTCGGGTGACAGCTTTGGCAGGATAGCAGTGTGTTAATAGCGACCAAAATTTATGTGGTTGGTGAAGGGAAGATTGTTGTAGTTGAGTATAGAAGTTTCTTTTATCTTTAGGATGGCTTGTTTTGTCGTTTGTTTAAAATTGAGATGATCAGTTATGTTTTTAGTGGTTCGGCATTTAGTCCAGGCTTTATTTCTATAAAGTATTAGTTGTCTGGTTGTGTTTGAGAGCCATTTGGCTGTCTTAGCTTTCATTCGTATTGAAGCATGAGGCATGGTGTTCAAGGATGTTGAGAAAAGTATTATTGAAATGGTTTACAGCATCATCTATAGGGAGAGCTTTAAGAGATGACCAGTTAAATAAGTTCATTTTGAAACAGATTGGGGTCAAAATGTTTTTTACTACGGGAGAATTGAACTTGGGTTGGGATAGAAAAACTAGTTTTATGCCTGTTAATATAGGTTAGGAGTGATCGCTGAGGTCATCTGGGAGGGTTCCTGTTGTATATTTTTCCTGGGGACTATTTGTTAAGATCCAGTCAAGTATGGTTTCTTTATTATTACATTTGTTTGTTCTTGTTGGGGAGGTTATGTTTTGTGTGAAGCCATGGAGGTTAATAAGGTTAGATGGATTAGCATGATTACATAAGTTCCAGTCAATATTAAAGTCTCCTAGGAGTATAGTTTCCTGTAGGAGGTTAAGTGAAAGCCAGTTTAGTAGGTCTTCTAATATGGGAAGATTTTTGCCAGGGGGAATATAGGTACAGATAATATTAATAGTTTTGTGAGGGTTGAGTTGAAGTTTTGAAATAATAATTTCAACATTAGTGTCAGTTGGGAGGGTATGATTTGTTTTACTTATTTGCAATCCGCTTTATAAAATATATTTTGTTTAGGCGGTCTTGTCTGATGATATTGTAGCCAGGGGACTATTTCATTATCTTTTATTGAAGGTTTGAGCCATGTTTCAGTTAGACAGAGAATGTCAAACTGTTGGACATCTAGAAGAGCATGGATTAGTGGAATTTTATTACAAATGCTTAGATGGGCAATAGAGAGTGATTTTGGGGTTTGATTGTTACTGTTGGCTTTGTATTAACTGGTTGTGCGTTAGTTAATAGTGAGGATGGGACAGGGCCAGGGTTCCATCTATCAATGAGCAAATTAATAAAAGGTTATAAAATTGAGGGGTTTGCAGTAGTTTTTATGGTTATGAATAAAGTATTTAGTGTGAGAGAGACGGTGATATTTAGGTTGGAGATATGAGGTTTTGTAGATGGCACTGAGATAGTTTGTGGATGTAGTAGGGGGAGTAGATATTGTGTGGGATGGTAAGAGATGAGGGTAAAGGATGTTCATAGGAGGTTGAGAGATAGGTAGAGGTGAGTAGTTAGAAGAGTTAGTAGTAGTAGAGGGTAGTAATGGTTAGGCATGTTAATTAGATTTGGAGTGAGTGGCTTGATAAGATATGGTTTAAAGAGTAAAAGAGGAAGGGGGAGGAAAGTATTATGGATGGGGCAGGGACAGGATCTAGAGGGGGGAGGAGAGTATTATGGATAGGGTGGGGACAGGAAGTGGTTGTGACTGGTTCTGGAGAAGGGAGGGGTGTGTCTATGTGGGGATAAATGTAGAGGTTGCAGGGGCGGGTGGGATTTGGGGGCAGGGAGGGGAGGATCCGGCAACACTACTACCAATTAAAGAACTGTGGGTTAGAGCAGGATAGACTGGCTCCTAGTGAAAGGAAACCAGGCAAGACAAGTATAAAATAACATGTGTGTCAGGGTGGGATAGACTGGTGTCTAGTGAATGGCAATGAGGCAAGACAAGGGATAGACTGGCGTCTAGTGAATGGAAACCAGGCAAGACACGTATAAAATAACATGTGTGTCAAGGTGGGATAGACTGGCGTCTAGTGAATGGCAATCATGCAACAGAAAATAACATAGTTCATAACTGCCTATTTTAAAAAAGCAGTTTCTTCTTTCAGTATAGGAACACAAATGCAAATCATGAGTAAATGCTGGAGGTATCTACTGACTTCCAATAACGCAGTCAAGCAAATTCCCTTCCTTGTATTCCCTTAGGTTAAGTCTACTGCTTGAGAGAAAAGGCCGTAAGTTATTAAGCTTTAACGCTACTCTTCCAGTACACAGGGGGAATATACCATGGTGAATATAGAGTCATAGTATTCATTCACAGTTGGATAATTGGCTATTTCTATGCCAATTAAGATTATAGTGTTTAGCACTTGTTGAACCGTCTGTTTGTGTGACTAATTAATCCTATCGCAAGTTAGTAAAGATGTTAGAAGTTACTTACAGAGTGTCTACAGCTGTAGTATGCTAATATGATAAGGAATTAGGCATTCTTTTTCTTTTAAAAAAATAAACTAGTTCCATGGACATAGAATTGTAACATTTGCTTACTGGCAGGCACAGACAGCAAGGACAGCGAGATGGCCAGGATGGGGAGATTCTATATTTTAAAAATGGTGCCACAAAAGTGGGCTTTCACATAAAAATTCCTTTTGGGAGGAGGGGAGGGAAATTACGTGTAACTGAAGGAGGTGGTAAATGAACCGCACTGGTTGGAGGAGTCCTGCAAAAAAAACAATCAGGATTAGTTCACCCAGTCTAGCAGGCAGGTAGTATCACCTATAATGTTTAACAGATAATGTTGCCAAATTGATGTTTATGTTTTTATCCCTTTTTATTATTTCCTTTAATTTTTTATAGTTGTACATATGGATGCTAGGAACAGAGATAAGTTTGTATGGGTGTGGGCAAGGAAGAAACTGGTTGCGCTTGAGGATGTTTGTATGGCTAGGATGCTTAAACTTTAGGAATAGCCAATTTGGAAGCTGATTTGCTCATGTTTTGCTGCCATCTAGTGGCTAAAGTGGGGAAGCATGTGCTTGGTTAAATAAAATCTGGATCCGCAGGTAATGCGACTGGTCTGTGCGCCAGTAGTACACTTTATATAGATACCATGAAGCAGTAAAATTAGGTAAGTAATGAGTATGTTAAAACAACACTTCACAGTTTCTTTAGAGAAAAGTATCCTTGCAGAATGGAGGGAGGGTTTGTGGTAGTCAGTTCAGGAGATGTTCAGGACTTTGAGTTCAGCTTAGTGAGAAGGTGGCTGTTTCTTTACAGTTGCCTTGCTAGACTTCATGGTTTCTTTAGAGTAAAGTATCCTTGTGGAATGGAGGGAGGATTTGTGGTAGTCAGACTGGGAGATGTAGCACACCTTGGGTTCAGCTTAGCTGGAAGGCATTTGTTTCTTTACTGTGGTCTTGCTAGACTTCACATTTCCTTTAGAGCAAAGTATCCTTGTAGAATGGAGGGAGGGTTTGTGGAAGTTTGTGCTAGTCAGTTTGGGAGATGTAGCAGGCTTTGGGTTCAGCTTAGCAAAAAGGCAACTCTTTCTTTACAGTGGCCTTGCTAGACTTCACAGTTTCCTTAGAGCAAAGTATTCTTATAGAATGGAGGGAGGGATTGTGTTAGTCAGTTTGGGAGATGTTGCAGGCTTTGGTTCAGCTTAGCGAAAAGGTGACTGTTTCTTTATAGTGGTCTTGCAAGACTTCACAGTTTCTTTAGAGCAAAGTATCCTTGTAAAATGGAGGGAGGGAGGGTTTGTGGTAGTCAGTTTCAGAGAGGTAGCAGGCTTTGGGTCCAGCTTAGTGGGAAGGAGGCTATTTCATTACAGTTGTCTTGCCAGATTTCACAGTTTCTTTACAGCAAAGTATCCTTGCAGACTGGAAGGAGAGTTTGTCATAGTCTGTTCGGGAGATGTAGCAGGCTTTGGGTTCAGCTTAGTGGGAAGGCAGCTGTTTCTTTACAATGGTCTTGCTAGACTTCGTAATTTCTTTAGAGCAAAGTATCCTTGTAGAATTAAAGGAGGGTTTGTGGTAGTGAGTTCGGGAGATGTAGCAGGCTTTGGGTTCAGCTTAGTGGGAAGGCGGCTGTTTCTTTACAGTGATGTTGCTAGACTTCACAGTTTCTTTAGAGCAAAGTAGCCTTGTAGAATTAAAGGAGGGTCTGTGGTAGTGAGTTCGGGAGATGTAGCAGGCTTTGGGTTCAGCTTAGCGGGAAGGTGGCTGTTTCTTTACAGTGGTGTTGCTAGACTTCACAGTTTCTTTAGAGCAAAGTATCCTTGTAGAATTAAAGGAGGGTTTGGGTTAGTCAGTTTAGGAGATGCATCAGGCTTTGGGTTCCGCTTAGTGGGAAGACGGCTGTTTCTGTACAGTGGTCTTGCTAGACTTCACAGTTTCTTTAGAGCAAAGTAACCTTGTAGATTGGAGGGTGGGTTTGTGGTAGTTAACTCGGGAGATGTAGCAGGCTTTGGGCTCAGCTTAGCGGGAAGGCAGCTGTTTCTTTACAGTTGTCTTGCTTGACTTCACAGTTTCTTTAGAGCAAAGTATCCTTGTAGAATGTTGGGAGGGTTTGTGTTAGTCAGTTCAGGAGATGTAGCAGGCTTTTGGGTTCAGCTTAGCTGGAAGGCTGCTGTTTATTTATGGTGATGCTGCTAGACTTCACAGTTTCCTCAGAGCAAAATATCCTTTGAGAATGGAGGGAGAGTTTCTGGTAGTCAGTTCAGGAGAAGTAACAGGCTTTGGGTTCAGCTTAGCTGGAAGGCGGCAGTTTCTTTACAGTCATTTTTTACACTTTACAGTATCTTTAGAGCAAAGTATCCTTGAAGAATTAAAGGAGGGTTTGGGGTAGTCAGACTGGGAGATGCATCAGGCATTGGGTTCTACTTAGTGAGAGGGTGGCTGTTTCTTTACAGTTGTCTTGCTAGACTTCACAGTTTCATTAGAGCAAAGTATCCTTGTAGATTGTAGGGAAGGTTTGTGGTAGTTAGTTCGGGAGATGTAGCAGGCTTTGGGTTCAGCTTAGCGGGAAGGTGGCTGTTTCTTTACATTTGTCTTTCTTGACTTCACAGTTTCTTTAGAGCAAAGTATCCTTGTAGAAAGGAGGGAGGGTTTGTGGTAGTCAGTTCAGGAGATGTAGCAGGTGTTTGGTTCAGCTTAGAGGGAAGGCAGCTGTTACTTTACAGTGGTCTTGCAAAAATTCACAATTTCTTTAGAGCAAAGTATTCTTGCAGAATGGAGGGAGGGATTGTGGTAGTCAGTTTGGGAGATGTAGCAGGCTTTGACTTCAGCTTAGTGGGAAGGCAGCTGTTTCTTTACAGTTGTCTTGCTAGAATTCACAGTTTCTTTAGAACAAAGTATCCTTGTAGAATGGAGGGAGGGTTTGTGGTTGTAAGTTCTGGAGATGTAGCAGGCTTTGGGTTCAGCTTAGCAGGAAGGCGGCTGTTTCTTTACATTGGTCTTGCTAGACGTCACAGTTTCTTAGGTGCAAAGTATTCTTTTAGAATGGAGGGAGGGTTTGTGGTAGTCAGTTCAGGAGATATAGCAAGCTATGGGTTCAGCTTAGCAGGATGGCAGTTGTTTCTTTACAGTGGTCTTGCTAGACTTCAATGTTTCTTTAAAGCAAAGTATCCTTGTAGAATGGAGGGAGGGTTTGAGGTAGTCAGTTTGAGAGATGTTACTGGCTTTGCCTCAGCTTAGCAGGAAGGCGGCTGTCTCTACAGTGGTCTTGCTAGACTTCACAGTTTCCTTAAAGCAAATCATTCTTGTAGAATGGAGGGGGGGTTTGTGGTAGTCAGTTTGGGAGATGTTGCAGGCTATGGTTCAGCTTAGCGGGAAGGTGGCTGTTTCATTACAGTGCTCTTGCAAGACTTCACAGTTTCTTTAGAGCAAAGTATTCTTTTGCATTGGAGGGAGGGTTTGTGGTAATCAGTTTGGGAGATGTTGCAGGCTTTGATTCAGCTTAGCGGGAAGGCGGCTATTTTGTTACAGCGGTCTTGCCAGACTTCACAGTTTCTTTAGAGCAATGTATCCTTGCAGAATGGAGGTAGTGTTTGTGGTAGTCAGTTTGGCAGATGTAGCAGGCTTTGTGTTGCACTTTGCATGAAGCTGGCTGTTTCTTTACACTGGTCTTGGTAGACTTTACAGTTTCTTTAGAGCAAAGTAACCTTGTAGAATGGAGGGAGGGTTTGTGGTATTCAGTTCTGGAGTTGGATCAGGCTTTGGGTTCAGCTTAGTGGAAAGGCTACTCTTTCTTACAGTCATCTTGGTAGAATTCACCATTTCTTTAGAGCAAAGTGTTCTTATAGAATGGAGGGAGGGTTTGTGGTAGTCAGTTCGGGAGATGTAGCAGGCTTTGGGTTCAGCTTTGTAGGAAGGCAGCTGTTGCTGTACAGTGTTCTTGCTAGACGTCACAGTTTCTTTAGAGCAAAGTATTTTTATAGAATGGAGGGAAGGTTTGTAGTACTCAGTTTGGGAGATTTTGCAGGCTTTGGTTCAGCTTAGCGGGGAAGGTGGCAGTTTCTTTAAAGTGGTCTTGCTAGACTTCACAGTTTCTTTAGAGGAAAGTATCCTTGTAGAATGGATGGAGGGTTTGTGGTAGTCATTCTGAAATATGTAGCAGGCTTTGGGTTCAGCTTAGCAGGCAGGTGGCTGTTTCGTTACCATGGTATAGCCAGACTTCACAGTTTTTATGAGTAAAGTATCCTTGTAGAATGGAGGGAGGGTTTGTGGTAGTCAGTTTGGAAGATGTAGCAGGCTTTGACTTCAGCATAGTGGTAAGGCAGCTGTTTCTTTACAGTTGTCTTGCTAGACTTCACAGTTTCTTTAGAGCAAAGTATCCTTGAGAATGGAGGGAGGGTTTGTGCTAGTCATTTTGGGAGATGTAGCAGGCTTTGGGTTCAGCTTAGTGGAACGGATGCTCTTTCTTTACAGTGGTCTTGGTAGACTTCATAGTTTCTTTAAAGCAAAGTATCCTTGAAGAATGGAGGGAGGGTTTGTGGTAGTCAGTTCAGGAGATGTAGCAGGCCTTGGGGTTCAGCTTAGCGGGCAGTCATCTATTTCTTTACAGTGGTCGTCCTAGACTTCAAAGTTTCTTTAGAGCAAAGTTTCCTTGTAGAATAGTGGGAGGGTTTGTGGTAGTAAGTTTGGGTGTGTAGCAGGCTTTGGGTTCAGCTTAGTGGGAAGGTGGCTGTTTCTTTACAGTGGTTTTGCTAGACTACACATTTTCTTTAGAGCAAAATATCCTTGTAGAATGGAGGGAGGGTTTCTGGTAGTCAGTTTGGGAGAAGCAGCAGGCTCTGGGATCAGCTTAGTGGAAAGGTGGCTCTTTCTTTACAGTGGTCTTGATAGACTTCACAGTTTCTTTAGAGCAAAGTATCCTTGTTGAACGGAGGGAGGGAGGGTTTGTGGTAGTCTGTTTGGGAGAAGTAGTAGGCATTGGTTCCGTTTAAAGGTGAGGTTACTGTTTCGTTGCAATGGTCTTGCTAGACTTCACTGTTTCTTTAGAGCAAAGTATTCTTGTAGAATGGAAGGAGGGTTTGTGGTAGTCAGTTTGGGAGATTTTGCAGGCTTTGTTTCAGCTTAGTGGGAAGGCAGCTGTTTCTTTACACTGGTCTTGCTAGACTTCACAGTTCCTTTAGAGTAAAGTATTCTTGTAGAATGAAGTGAGGGTTTGTGGTTGTAAGTTCTGGATATGTAGCAGGCTTTGGGTTCAGCTTAGTGGGAAGGCGGCTGTTTCTTTACAGTGGTCTTACTAGACTTCACAGTTTCTTTAGAGCAAAGTATTCTTGTAGAATGGAGGGAGGGTTTGTGCTAGTCAGTTTGGGAGTTGTTGCAGGCGTCTTGCCAGACTTCACAGTTTTTTTATAGCAATGGAGGGAGGGTATGTGGTAGTCAGTTCAGGAGATGCATCAGGCTTTGGGTTCGCTTAGCGGGAAAGTGTGTTTCTTTACAGTGGTCTTGCTAGACTTCACAGTTTCTTTAGAGCAGTGTATCCTTGTAGAATGAAGGGAGGGTTTGTGGTAGCAGTCTGAGAGATGTAGCAGGCTTTGAGTTCAGCTTAGCGAGAAGGCAGCTGTTTCTTTACAGTGGTCTTGCTAGACTTCACAGTTTCTTTAAAGTAAAGTATCCTTGTAGAATGGAGGGAGGGTTTGTGTTAGTCAGTTTGAGAGATGTTGCAGGCTTTGTTTCAGCATATCGGGAATGCCGCTGTTTCTTTACAGTGGTCTAGCTAGACTCCATAGTTTCTTTAAAGCAAAGTATTCTTGTACAATGGAGGGAGGGTTTGTGCTAGTCAGTTTGGGAGTTGTTGCAGGCTTTCGTTCAGTTTAGCGGGAATGCGGCTATTTCGATACATCGGTCTTGCCAGACTTCACAGTTTTTTTATAGCAATGTATCCTAGTAGAATGGAGGTAGTGTTTGTCGCAGTCAGTTCTGGAGATGTAGCAGGCCTTGGATTCAGCTTACCTGGAAGGCAGCTGTTTCTTTACAGTGGTCTTGCTTGACGTCACAGTTTCTTTAGAGCAAAGTATCCTTTTAGAATGGAGGGAGGGTTTGTGGTAGTCAGTTCGGGTGAAGTAGCAGGCTTTGGGTTCAGCTTAGCAGGAAGGCTGTTTCTTTACAGTGGTTTTTTCACTTCACAGTTTTTTGAGCAAAGTATCCTTGAAGAATTGAGGGAGGGTTTGTGGTAGTCAATTCAGGAAATGTATCACGTTTTGGGTACCTCTTAGCTGGAAGGCAGCTGTTTGTTTACAGTAGTCTTGGTAGACTTCACAGTTTCTTTATAGCAAGATATTATTTATTTATTTAGTTAGTTAGTTAGTTATTTATTGACATTTGTTATCCGGGTCAGTCCATCTGGGCCAATAGCCCATTTTCAGTGGAGACCCGAGGAGAAAAGCTCCAATTACATACAATAAAGTATACATGATACTTTAACAAGCCAAAAAGTACAGTGATCAATTTAAAAAAAAGAAAAGTGATTCAGGTGAGAAAAACATTACATGTTCTCATTAAAATTCAGGCATTTCAAAAGCAAAAATATAAATATATTGTACTGGAGTGTATACGACAGTGTGTAGTGAGGTTATGTAGGTTCATGGCAAGTACAGATTTTGTCCTCATAAAATGTAGTTTGAGTTCTTTCTTAAATTGTAAAGGGTGTGTTATGGAGTGTAAATGGGATGGAAGGTTATTCCATGCCTGGGATAGAGAGGATTTATAAAGTAATTTACCAATAGACTTTTTTGGTTGGTAGATGTTGAGGAGTTGTTGGTTAGAGGTACAAAGTGTGCGAGTTGTTATATAGGTGGACACTAAGGAGGACTGGGCTGGGCATATTAATGGTTTATACAGTATGGAGTGGATTATTTGAAACTGAGATGGAAGAAGTTGTTGTGGGAGTTCTAACCATTTTAAGGAGTTGAGAGAGAGAAGCAGTGGTGAGAGTTGTGTGGGGAGTTTGTGATGAACCTTGCTATTTTGTGGTATGTTTGCTGGAGTTTGGCCAGGGTAGTTGTTTGAATATTAGTTAGAATAGGGGTGACATAGAGAAGTTAGGGGAGAAGAAGAGCCTGTGATAGGGACAGTCTGGCTTCATAGGTCAGGAATATTTGGTTTCGGTAGAGCATATCAAGCTTTTGGTGAGTTTTCTTTATACTTTGTAGAATGTGTAGGTTAAATTTAAGTTCATCGTCAATGATGGCTCCTAGAAGTTTTGTGTGGGAGTCAGGTTGTATTTTGGTGTTATTTGAGGATGAGATAAGAAAGTTAGAGTTTAGGTGAGAGAGTGTCCGGGGGAAGAATAACAGAAGTTTGGTTTTCTTAGGGTTTAGGATAAGTAGATTTTCAGCTAGCCATTTTTCCACTGATAGAAAGGTGTCCTGGGTGAGTGTGTGGAGGTCAGAGATGTTATTGGAAGAACAGATGAGTGTTGAATCACCTGTATATTGGACTAGTACTGATTGTTTGCAGGAGGTATATAGTTCATTTGTAAAGATGTTGAAGAGGAGGGGACCCAGGATGGAGCCTTGAGGCACCCCAGTAGATACAGGGAGGTAGGGTGAGCAGGCGGAGAGCCAAAGAACAGATTGCTGTCTGTCAGACAAATAACCAGAAAAGAAGGTAAGGGAGGAGGGAGCCAGACAGAAGTTAGATAGTTTAGTCAGGAGTAAAGGGTGAGAGATAGTGTCAAAAGCTTTTGAGAGATTGAGAAAGAGGTTGGATACTAGGAGGTTTTTGTCTCGAGCTTTGGCTATTGTGTGTGTAAATGACAGGAGAGCTGTAGAGGTGCTGTGGTTAGGGCGGAAGTCATGTTGGGAGGGTGTGAGGAGGTTCTGTTGGAGGAGATAGTGAAGGAGTTGAGAGTGTACACATTTTTCAATAAGTTTGGAGAGAGCAGAGAGGCTGAATGAGTATCCTTCTAGAATGGAGAGAGGGTTTGTGGTAGTCAGTTCGGGAGATGTAGCAGGTTTTGGGTTTAGCTTAGCGGGAAGGCAATTATTTCTTTACAGTGCTCTTGCTATACTTTACAATTTCTTTTGAGCAAAGTATCCTTGTAGAATGGAGGGAGGGTTTGTCATAGTCTGTTCAGGAGATGTAGCAGGCTTTGAGTTGAGCTTAGTGGGAAGGCAGATGTTTCTTTACAAAGGTCTTGCTAGACTTTGCAGTTTCTTTAGAGCAAAGTATCCTTGTAGAATGGAGGGAGGGTTTGTGGGAGTCTGTTCGTGAGATGTAGCAGGCTTTGGGTTCACCTTAGTGGGAAGGTGGCTGTTTCTTTACAGTGGTGTTGCTAGACTTCACAGTTTCTTTAGAACAAACTATCCTTGGAGAATGGAGGGAGGGTTTGTGGTAGTCAGTTCGGGAGATGTAGCAGGCTTTGGGTTAAGATAGCGGGAAGGCAGCTGTTTCTTTACAATGGCCTTGCTAGACTTCACAGTTTCTTTAGAGCAAAGTATCCTTGTAGAATGGAGGGAGAGTTTGTGGTAGTCAGCCTGAGATATGTAGCAGGGTTTGGGTTCAGCTTAGCAGGCAGGTAGCTGTTTCATTACCGTGGTATAGCCAGACTTCACAGTTTCTATCAGTAAAGTATCCTTGTAGAATGGAGGGAGGGTTTGTGGTAGTCAGTTTGGAAGATGTAGCAGGCTTTGACTTCAGCCTAGTGGGAAGGCAGCTGTTTCTTTACAGTTGTCTTGCTAGACTTCACAGTTTCTTTAGAGCAAAGTGTCCTTGTAGAATGGAGGGAGGGTTTGTGCTAGTCATTTTGGGAGATGTAGCAGGCTTTGGGTTCAGCTTAGTGGAACGGCTGCTCTTTCTTTACAGTGGTCTTGGTAGACTTCATAGTTTCTTTAAAGCAAAGTATCCTTGAAGAATGGAGGGAGGGTTTGTGGTAGTCAGTTTTGGAGATGTAGCAGGCATTTATTCAGTTTAGAGGGAAGGTGGCTGTTTCTTTACAGTGGTCTTTCTTGACTTCACCATTTCTTTAGAGCAAAGCATCCTTGTAGAATGGAGGGAAGGTTTGTAGTTGTCAGTTCTGGAGATGTAGCAGGGTTTGGGTTCAGCTTAGAGGGAAGGCGTCAGGTTTTTTTACAGTGGTTTTGCTAGACTTCACAGTTTCATTAGAGCAAAGTACTCTTGTAGAATGGAGGGAGGGTTTGTGGTAGTCTGTTCAGGAGATGCATCAGTCTTTGGGTTCTGCTTATTGGGAAGGTGACTGTTTCTTTACAGTGGTCTTGCTAGACTTCACAGTTTCTTTAGAGCAACGTATCCTTGTAGAATGAAGGAGTGCTTGTGTAGTCAGTTCTAAGATGGAGCAGGCTTTGGGTTCAGCTTAATGCAAAGGTGGCTCTTCTTTACAGTGGTCTTGGTAGACTTCACATTTTCTTTAGAGCAGCTTAGCGGGAAAGCAACTGTTTCTTTACAGTGGTCTTGCTAGACTTCACATTTTCTTTAAAGCAAAGTATCCTTGTAGATTGGAGAGAGGGTTTGTGGTAGTCAGTTTAAAAGATGTTGTAAGCTTTGGTTTAGCTTAGTGGGAAGGTGGCTGTTTCTTTACACTGGTCTTGCTAGACTTACAGTTTCTTTAAAGCAAATTATTCTTGTAGAATGGAGGGAGGGTTTGTGGTGGTCAGTTTGGGAGATGTTGCAGGCTTTGGTTCAGCTTATTGGGGAGGAGGCTGTATCATTACATTGGTCTTGCCAGTCTTCACAGTTTTTTAGAGCAAAGTATTCTTGTAGAATGGAGGGAGGGTTTGTGGTATTCAGTTCAGGTGAAGTTGCAGGCTTTGGGTTCAGCTTAGCTGGAAGGCGGCTATATCTTTACAGTGTTTTTTTACACTTCTTAATTTCTTTAGAGCAAAGTATCTTTGTTGAATTGAGGGAGGGCTTGTGGAGGTCAGTTTTGGAGCTGCATCAGGCTTTTAGTTCCGCTTAGTGGGAAGGTGGCTTTGTCTTTACAATGGTCTTGCTAGACTTCAAAGTTCTTTAGAGCAAAGTATCCTTGTAGAATGGAGGGAGGGTTTGTGGTAGCAGTCTGAGAGATGTAGCAGGCTTTGAGTTCAGCTTAGCGAGAAGGCAGCTGTTTCTTTACAGTGGTCTTGCTAGACTTCACAGTTTCTTTAAAGTAAAGTATCCTTGTAGAATGGAGGGAGGGTTTGTGTTAGTCAGTTTGAGAGATGTTGCAGGCTTTGTTTCAGCTTATCGGGAACGCAGCTGTTTCTTTACAGTGGTCTAGCTAGACTCCATAGTTTCTTTAAAGCAAAGTATTCTTGTACAATGGAGGGAGGGTTTGTGGTAGTCAGTTTATGAGTTGTTGCAGGCTTTGGTTCAGCTTAGCGGGAAGGCGGCTGTTTCGTTCCATCGGTCTTGCCAGACTTCACAGTTTTTTTATAGCAATGTATCCTAGTAGAATGGAGATAGTGTTTGTCGTAGTCAGTTCTGGAGATGCAGCAGGCCTTGGGTTCAGCTTAGCGGGAAGGCAGCTGTTTCTTTACAGTGGTCTTGCTTGACTTCACAGTTTCTTTAGAGCAAAGTATCCTTTTAGAATGACAGCAAAAGTAAATTAAGGCACCAAAGTTACACACTGGAAATTAGTCACTGTACTTTATTGCAGAAGACAAACGGTAAGCGCTTTCACAACTTAATGTTGTTTCATCAGACCGCATCACTACAACTGATGCTTGGTTAAATACTAGGACAATTAGTATGACATCACAATTTAAAGAGATATTACTCCACTAACATAAGAACATATATCAATATCCATAAGAAAAATGCATAAAATATATAGAAAATTGTGCATTTACACACAATAATATTTAAAAACAATATTTAAAAACAATAATATAAAAAAAAATATTAATATTTAAAAAGGGGGGGTGACATCCCTGATGGTTATTAAAATATATATATATATATATATATATATATATATATATATATATATATATATGTACATATACACACACATATAACCATAATAGTACAATGAAAAATATATATATATAAAAAAACTCATGTTTTAGTGTTTAAGGCGCCTGGCCTTAAGGTAAGGAAATAATGAGGTGCAGCCATTCAAACCAGGATATCTATCTGCTTGTAATTTAGTGATCCATTGTTGTTCTAATTCTTCATTGTGGTTTTCTACGTCACCACCTCTGTTTGTCCTTACTATTTGTTGTAAGATTAAAACAATGGCAACTGTCTGTATTCAGGACATGATTAGCTAGAGCATTTGATTGTTTCTGGTTCCGTATGTCCCTTATATGTTCTAACATTCTTTCTTTAAAGCTCCTATTTGTTTTGCCTACATAATAGGCAAGGCATGCTTGGCAAAAACAAAAATAAACAACATCGACACTTTTACAATCATAATAATTCTTCGTATAAAGTTTAAAACATTTCACAGGATGAATGTACGCATTTTTAGTGTAGACATGCTGACAAGCAGCACAATTCCTGCACGGGAAGGTGCCCTGTCTGTTTGAGAGATTTTTTCTAAAAGACTGATGTTCTCTATTACAGAGCTGCTGCTTTAAAGACACATTATTTCTAAAACTGAAGTTTGGGGTGTCACCAACTGTGGAAACCAGACCTGGTATTTCATGTAATAAGTGCCAATTCTTTTTAATAATTTCCGTATACTTATTGATGTCACTTGCAAATCTGAAAACTATTCTAAACTTATTTCTATCAATACTTGTATCATAAGGTATACTTGTATCAGCACTATAAGAGCTCATGTATGGTTTACATCTTGTAGATCTCAATTTCCATGCATCTGCTATCACTCTAGTGATTTCTGAGCTAGAATAGCCTCTTGTTTGAATTTCGTCTTGTAACTTATTTAAAGCAACTACTGCCTCTTCATCATTATTATGTAGGTGTAGGGTTCTATAGACTTGTCCTTTGAGGACATTTCTAGATATGTGTCTCGGGTGCATGCTTGACCTGTGCAGACAGGCATTGGTTCTTGTAGGTTTGTCATAAATACTGGTTCTTATCTGCTTTAAATCAGTAAGGGTGACACTCACATCCAAGAAATCAACACATGTATCAGAAAAAGTAAAGGTAAACTTCAAAAAGTCTGTAGTACTATGCAGGTAATCAATGAAATTACTGATATTTTCACCATGCCCTTTCCACAAGACAAAAACATCATCCACGAAATTGACGTACCAGAGAATGTAGCCAAAAAATGGGTTAACATCTGACAAAACATATTGTTCTTCCCATTGTACTAGTGATAGATTGGCGTAGCTATTTGCACACGAAGTGCCCATAGCCACGCCAATCTTCTGTAGAAAAAATTGATCCTGAAAAGCTACAATGTTATTCTTTTAGAATGGAGGGAGGGTTTGTGGTAGTCACTTCGGGTGAAGTAGCAGGCTTTGGGTTCAGCTTAGCAGGAAGGCTGTTTCTTTACAGTGGTTTTTTACACTTCACAGTTTTTTGAGCAAAGTATCCTTGAAGAATTGAGGGAGGGTTTGTGGTAGTCAGTTCAGGAGTTGTATCATGTTTTGGGTTCCTCTTAGCGGGAAGGCAGCTGTTTCTTTACAGTGGTCTTGGTAGACTTCACAGTTTCTTTATAGCAAGGCATTATTTATTTATTTATTTAGTTATTTATTGACATTTGTTATCCGGGTCGGTCCATCTGGGCCAGGAGCCCATTTTCAGTGGAGACCTGAGGAGAAAAGCTCCAATTACATACAATAAAGTATACATGATACTTTAACAAGCCAAAAAGTAGAGTGATCAATTTTAAAAAAAGCAAAGTGATTCAGGTGAGAAAAACATTACATGTTTTCATTAAAATTCAGGCATTTCAAAAGCAAAAATATAAATATATTGTACTGGAGTGTATACAACAGTGTGTAGTGAGGTTATGTAGGTTCATGGCAAGTACAGCTTTTTGTCCTCATAAAGTGTAGTTTGAGTTCTTTCTTAAATTGTAAAGGGTGTGTTATGGAGTGTAAATGGGATGGAAGGTTATTCCATGCCTGGGACAGAGAGGATTTATAAAGTAATCTACCAATAGACTTTTTTGGTTTGTAGGTGTTGAGGAGTTGTTGGTTAGAGGTATGAAGTGTGCGAGTTGGTATATAGGTGGACACTAAGGAGGACTGGGCTGGTCAGGTTAATGGTTTATACAGTATGGAGAGGATTATTTGAAACTGAGATGGAAGAAGTTGTGGGAGTTCTAACCATTGTAAGGAGTTGAGAGAGAGAAGCAGTGGTGAGAGTTGTGTGGGGAGTTTGTGATGAACCTTGCTATTTTGTGGTATGTTTGCTGGAGTTTGGCCAGGGTAGTTGTTTGAATATTAGTTAGAATAGGGGTGACATAGAGAAGTTAGGGGAGAAGAAGAGCCTGTGATAGGGACAGTCTGGCTTCATAGGTCAGGAATATTTGGTTTCGGTAGAGCATACCAAGCTTTTGGTGAGTTTTCTTTATACTTTGTAGAATGTGTAGGTTAAATTTAAGTTCATCGTCAATGATGACTCGTAGAAGTTTTGTGTGGGAGTCAGGTTGTATTTTGGTGTTATTTGAGGATGAGATAAGACAGTTAGAGTTTAGGTGAGAGAGTGTCCGGGGGAAGAATAACAGAAGTTTGGTTTTCTTAGGGTTTAGGATAAGTAGATTTTCAGCTAGCCATTTTTCCACTGATAGAAAAGTGTCCTGGGTGAGTGTGTGGAGGTCAGAGATGTTATTGGAAGAACAGATGAGTGTTGAATCACCTGCATATTGGACTAGTACTGATTGTTTGCAGGAGGTATATAGTTCATTTGTAAAGATGTTAAAGAGGAGGGGACCCAGGATGGAGCCTTGAGGCACCCCAGTAGTTACAGGGAGGTAGGGTGAGCAGGCAGAGAGCCAGCAAACAGACTGCTGTCTGTCAGATAAATAACTAGAGAAGAAGGTAAGGGTGGAGGGAACCAGACAGAGGTTAGATAGTTTAGTCAGGAGTAAAGGGTGAGAGACAGTGTCAAAAGCTTTTGAGAGATCGAGAAAGAGGCTGGATACTAGGAGGTTTTTGTCTTGAGCTTCGGCTATTGTGTGTGTAAATGACAGGAGAGCTGTAGAGGTGCTGTGGTTAGGGCGGAAGTCATGTTGGGAGGGTGTGAGGAGGTTCTGTTGGAGGAGATAGTGAAGGAGTTGTGAGTGTACACATTTTTCCATAAGTTTGGAGAGAGGAGAGAGGATAAATGAGTATCCTTCTAGAATGGAGAGAGTGTTTGTGGTAGTCAGTTCGGAGATGTAGCAGGCTTTGGGTTCAGCTTAGCAGGAAGGCAGTTATTTCTTTACAGTGCTCTTGCTATACTTTACAATTTCTTTTGAGCAAAGTATCCTTGTAGAATGGAGGGACGGTCTGTCATAGTCTGTTCGGGAGATGTAGCAGGCTTTGGGTTCAGCTTAGTGGGAAGGCAGATGTTTCTTTACAAAGGACTTGCTAGACTTTGTAGTTTCTTTAGAGCAAAGTATCCTTGTAGAATGGAGGGAGGGTTTGTGGCAGTCAGTTCGGGAGATGTAGCAGGCTTTGGGTTCACCTTAGTGGGAAGGTGGCTGTTTCTTTACAGTGGTGTTGCTAGACTTCACAGTTTCTTTAGAGCAAACTATCCTTGGAGAATGGATGGAGGCTTTGTGGTAGTCAGTTCGGGAGATGTATCAGGCTTTGGGTTCAGTTAGCGGGAAGGCAGCTGTTTCTTTACAATGGCCTTGCTAGACTTCACAGTTTCTTTAGAGCAAAGTATCCTTGTAGAATGGAAGGAGTTTTGTATTAGTCAGTTTGGGAAATGTAGCAGGCTTTGAGTTCAGCTTAGGTTGAAGGTCTCTGTTTCTTTACAGTGGTTTTGCTAGACTTCACAGTTTCTTTAGAGCAACGTATCCTTGTAGAATGAAGGAGTGCTTGTGTAGTCAGTTCTAAGATGGAGCAGGCTTTTGGTTCAGCTTAATGCAAAGGTGGCTCTTCTTTACAGTGGTCTTGGTAGACTTTACAGTTTCTTTAGAGCAAAGTATTATTGTAGAATGGAGGGAGGGATTGTGGTAGGAAGTTCAGGAGATGTAGCAGGCTTTGGTTCAGCTTAGCGGGAAAGCAACTGTTTCTTTACAGTGGTCTTGCTAGACTTCACATTTTCTTTAAAGCAAAGTATCCTTGTAGATTGGAGAGCGGGTTTGTGGTAGTCAGTTTAAAAGATGTTGTAAGCTTTGGTTCACCTTAGTGGGAAGGTGGCTGTTTCTTTACAGTGGTGTTGCTAGACTTCACAGTTTCTTTAGAGCAAACTATCCTTGGAGAATGGAGGGAGGGTTTGTGGTAGTCAGTTCGGGAGATGTAGCAGGCTTTGGGTTCAGATAGCGGGAAGGCAGCTGTTTCTTTACAATGGCCTCGCTAGACTTCACAGTTTCTTTAGAGCAAAGTATCCTTGTTGAATGGAGGGAGAGTCTGTGGTAGTCAGTCTGAGATATGTAGCAGGCTTTGGGTTCAGCTTAGCAGGCAGGTGACTGTTTCGTTACCATGGTATAGCCAGATTTCACAGTTTCTATCAGTAAAGTATCCTTGTAGAATGGAGGGAGGGTTTGTGGTAGTCAGTTTGGTGAAATGTAGCAGGCTTTGACTTCAGCTTAGTGGGAAGGCAGCTGTTTCTTTACAGTTGTCTTGCTTGACTTCACAGTTTCTTTAGAGCAAAGTATCCTTGTAGAATGGAGGGAGGGTTTGTGCTAGTCATTTTGGGAGATGTAGCAGGCTTTGGGTTCAGCTTAGTGGAACAGCTGCTCTTTCTTTACAGTGGTCTTGGTAGACTTCATAGTTTCTTTAAAGCAAAGTATCCTTGAAGAATGGAGGGAGGGTTTGTGGTAGTCAGTTTGCGAGATGTAGCAGGCATTTATTCAGTTTAGAGGGAAGGTGGCTGTTTCTTTACAGTGGTCTTTCTTGACTTCACCATTTCTTTAGAGCAAAGCATCCTTGTAGAATGGAGGGAAGGTTTGTAGTTGTCAGTTCTGGAGCTGTAGCAGGGTTTGGGTTCAGCTTACAGGGAAGGCGGCTGTTTTTTTTACAGTGGTTTTGCTAGACTTCACAGTTTCATTAGAGCAAAGTACTCTTGTAGAATGGAGGGAGGGTTTGTGGTAGTCTGTTCAGGAGATGCATCAGGCTTTGGGTTCTGCTTATCGGGAAGGTGACTGTTTCTTTACAGTGGTCTTGCTAGACTTCACAGTTTCTTTAGAGCAACGTATCCTTGTAGAATGAAGGAGTGTTTGTGTAGTCAGTTCTAAGATGGAGCAGGCTTTGGGTTCAGCTTAATGCAAAGGTGGCTCTTCTTTACAGTGGTCTTGGTAGATTTCAAAGTTTATTTAGAGCAAAGTATTATTGTAGAATGGAGGGAGGGATTGTGGTAGGAAGTTCAGGAGATGTAGCAGGCTTTGGTTTAGCTTAGCAGGAAAGCAACTGTTTCTTTACAGTGGTCTTGCTAGACTTCACATTTTCTTTAAAGCAAAGTATCCTTCTAGATTGGAGAGAGGGTTTGTGGTAGTCAGTTTAAAAGATGTTGTAAGCTTTGGTTTAGCTTAGTGGGAAGGTGACTGTTTCTTTAACCTGGTCTTACTACACTTACAGTTTCTTTAAAAAAATTATTCTTGTAGAATGGAGGGAGGGTTTGTGGTGGTCAGTTTGGGAGATGTTGCAGGCTTTGGTTCAGCTTAGTGGGGGAGAGGCTGTATCATTACATTGGTCTTGCCAGTCTTCACAGTTTTTTAGAGCAAAGTATTCTTGTAGAATGGAGGGAAGGTTTGTGGTATTCAGTTCAGGTGAAGTAGCAGGCTTTGGGTTCGGCTTAGCTGGAAGGCGGCTATATCTTTACAGTGTTTTTTTACACTTCTTAATTTCTTTATAGCAAAGTATCCTTGTTGAATTGAGGGAGGGCTTGTGGAGGTCAGTTTTGGAGCTGCATCAGGCTTTTAGTTTCGCTTAGTGGGAAGGTGGCTTTTTCTTTACAATGGTCTTGCTAGACTTCAAAGCTCTTTAGAGCAAAGTATCCTTGTAGATAGGAAGGAGGGTTTGTGGTAGTCAGTTTGGGAGATGAATCAGGCATAGGGCTAAGCTTAGTGGGAAGGCACCTGTTTCATTACAGTGGTCTTGCTAGACTTCACAATTTAATTAGCGCAAAGTATCCTTGTAGAATGGAGGGAGGGTTTGTTGTAGTCTGTTCGCAAAATGGTGCAGACGTTGTGTCCAGCTTTGCGGGAAGGCAGCTGTTTTTTTTACAATTGTCTTGCTAGACTTCACAGTTTCTTTACAGCAAAGTATCCTTGTAGAATGGAGGGAGGGTTTGTGGTAGTCAGTTTGGGAGATCTAGCAGGCTTTGGGTACAGCTTAGCGGGAAGGCGGCTGTTCCTTTACAGTGGTGTTGCTAGACGTCACAGTTTCTTTAGAGAAAAATATCCTTGTAGAATGGAGGCAGGGTTTCTGGTAGACAGTTTGGGAGAATCAGCAGGCTCTGGAGTCAGCTTAGTGGAAAGGTGGCTCTTTCTTTACAGTGGTCTTGATAGACTTCACAGTTTCTTTAGAGCAAAGTGTCCTTGTTGAAGGGAGGAAGGGTTTGTGGTAGTCAGTTTGGGAGACGTAGCAGGCATTGGTTCTGTTTAAAGGTGAGGTTGCTGTTTCATTGCAATGGTCTTGCTAGACATCACTGTTTCTTTAGAGCTATGTATCCTTGTAGAATGGAGGGAGGTTTTGTGGTTGTCAGTTCTGGAGATGTATCAGGATTTGGGTTCAGCTTAGTGGGAATGCGGCTGTTTCTTTACAGTGTTCTTGCTAGACTTCACAGTTTCTTTAGAGCAAAGTATTCTTGTAGAATCTAAGGAGGGTTTGTGGTAGTCCATTTGGGAGATTTTGCAGGCTTTGTTTCAGCTTAGTTGGAAGGCAGCTGTTTCTTTACACTGGTCTTGCTAGACTTCACAGTTTCTTTAGAGTAAAGTATTCTTGTAGAATGAAGTGAGGGTTTGTGGTTGTAAGTTCTGGATATGTAGCAGGCTTTGGGTTCAGCTTAGCAGGAAGGCGGCTGTTTCTTTACAGTGGTCTTACTAGACTGCACAGTTTCTTTAGAGCAGAGTATTCTTGTAGAATGGACGGAGGGTATGTGGTAGTCAGTTCAGGAGATGCATCAGGCCTTGGGTTCTGCTTAGCGGGAAAGTGTGTTTCTTTACAGTGGTCTTGCTAGACTTCACAGTTAGGGTTTGTGGTAGCAGTCTGATAGATGTAGCAGGCTTTGAGTTCAACTTAGCGAGAAGGCAGCTGTTTCTTTACAGTGGTCTTGCTAGACTTCACAGTTTCTTTAAAGTAAAGTATCCTTGTAGAATGGAGGGAGTGTTTGTGTTAGTCAGTTTGAGAGATGTTGCAAGCTTTGTTTCAGCTTATCGGGAGCGCAGCTGTTTCTTTACAGTGGTCTAGCTAGACGACACAGTTTCTTTAAAGCAAAGTATTCTTGTACAATGGAGGGAGGGTTTGTGCTAGTCAGTTTGGGAGTTGTTGCAGGCTTCGGTTCAGCTTAGCGGGAATGTGGTTGTTTCGTTACATCGGTCTTGCCATCCTTCACAGTTTTTTATAGCAATGTATCCTAGTAGAATGGAGGTAGTGTTTGTCGTAGTCAGTTCTGGAGATGTAGCAGGCCTTGGGTTCAGCTTAGCAGGAAGGTGGCATTTTCTTTATAGTGGTCTTTGTAGACTTCACAGTTTCTTTAGAGCAAAGTATTCTTGTAGAATGGAGGGAAGGTTTGTGGCAGTCAGTTTGGGAGATGTTGCAGCTTTGGTTCAGCTTAGCGGGAAGGCGGCTGTTTCTTTACACTGGTCTTGCTAGACTTCACAGTTGTTTTAGAGCAAAGTATCCTTGTAGAATTAAAGTAGGGTTTGTGGTAGTTAGTTTAGGAGATACATCAGGCTTTGGGTTCAGCTTAGCAGGAGGGCAGCTGTTTTTTTACAGTGGTCTTGCTAGACTTCACAGTTTCTTTTTAGCAAAGTATCCTTGTAGAATGGAGGGGGACTTTGTGTTGTCAGTTCGGGAGATGTAGCAGATTTTGGGATCAGCTTAGTGGGAAGGCAGCTGTTTCTTTACAGAGGTCTTGATAGACTTCACAAATTCTTTAGAGCAATGTATCCTTGTAGAATGAAGGAGTGTTTGTGGTAGTCAGTTCGGGAGATGTTGCAGGCTTTGGTTCAGTTTAGCAGGAAGGTGGCTGTTTCTTTACAGTGGTCTTGCTCGACTTTACAGTTTCTTTAAAGCAAAGTATTCTTGTAGAATGGAGGGAGGGTTTGTGGTGGTCAATTTGGGAGATGTTGCAGGCTTTGGTTCAGCTAGGTGGGAAGGTGGCTATTTCATTACAGTGGTCTTGCCAGACTTCACAGTTTCTTTAGAGCAAAGTATTCTTGTTAAATGGATGGAGGGTTTGTGGTAGTCAGTTTGAGAGATGTTGCAGGCTTTGGTTCAGCTTAGCGGGAAGGCGGCTGTTTCGTTATATCAGTCTTGCCAGTCTTCACAGTTTCTTTAGAGCAATGTATCTTTCTAGAATGAAGGGAGGATTTGTGGTAGTCAGTTCAGGTGAAGTAGCAGGCTTTGGGTTCAGCTTAGCTGGAAGGCGACTATTTCTTTACAGTGGTTTTTTACACTTCACAATTTCTTTAGAGCAAAGTATCCTTGCAGAATTGAGGGAGGGTTTGTGTTAGACAGTTCAGGAGATGCATCAGATTTTAGTTCTGCTTAGTGGGAAGGTGGCTGTTTCTTTACAATGGTCTTGCTAGACTTCAAAGTTTCTTTAGAGCAAAGTATCGTCGTTGATTGGAGGGAGGGTTTGTGGTAGTCAGTTCGGGAGATGTAGCAGGCTTTGGTTTCAGCTTAGTGGGAAGGCGTCTGTTTCTTTACAGTGGTCTTGCTTGACTTCACAGTTTCTTTAGAGCAAAGTATCCTTGTAGAATGGAGGGAATATTTGTGTTAGTCAGTTCAGGAGATGTAGCAGGCCTTGGGTTCAGCTTAGCAGGAAGGCATCTATTGCTTTACAGTGGTCTTACAAGACTTCACAGTTTCTTTAGAGCAAAGTTTCCTTGTAGAATGAAGGGAGGGTTTGTGGTAGTCATTTCAGGTGATGTAGCAGGCTTTGGGTTCAGCTTAATGCGAAGGCAGCTAATTCTTTACAGTTGTCTTGCTAGACTTAGAGGAAAAGTGTTTTTTTTTTACAGTGGTCTTGATAGACTTCACAGTTTCTTTTGAGTAAAGTATCTTTGTAGAATGGATGGAGGGTTTGTGGTAGTCAGTTTGGGAGATGTAGCATGCATGGCTTTGGGTTCAGCTTAGCAGGAAGGTGGCTGTTTCATTACAGTGGTCTTGCCAGACTTCACAGTTTCTGTAGAGTAAATTATCCTTTTAGAATGGAGGGAGGGTTTGTGGTAGTCAGTTCGGGTGAAGTAGCAGGCTTTGGCTTCAGCTTAGCAGGAAGGCTGTTTTTTTACAGTGGTTTTTTACACATCATAGTTTTTTGAGCAAAGTATCCTTGAAGAATTGAGGGAGGGTTTGTGGTAGTCAGTTCAGGAGATGTATCACGCTTTGGGTTCCTCTTAGCAGGAAGGCAGCTGTTTCTTTACAGTAGTCTTGGTAGACTTCACAGTTTCTTTATAGCAAGGTATTATTTATTTATTAAGTTATTTATTGACATTTGTTATCCGGGTCGGTCCTTCTGGGCCAGGAGCCCATTTTCAGTGGAGAACCGAGGAGAAAAGCTCCAATTACATACAATAAAGTATACATGATACTTTAACAAGCCAAAAAGTAGAGTGATCAATTTAAAAAAAAACAATGTGATTCAGGTGAGAAAAACATTACATGTTCTCATTAAAATTCAAGCATTTCAAAAGCAAAAATATAAATATATTGTACTGGAGTGTATACAACAGTGTGTGGTGAGGTTATGTAGGTTCTTGGCAAGTACAGCTTTTTGTCCGCATAAAGTGTAGTTTGAGTTCTTTCTTAAATTGTAAAGGGTGTGTTATGGAGCGTAAATGGGAAGGAAGGTTATTCCATGCCTGGGATAGAGAGGATTTACAAAGTAATCTACCAATAGATTTTTTTGCTTGGTAGATGTTGAGGAGTTGTTGGTTAGAGGTACGAAGTGTGCGAGCTGGTATATAGGTGGACCTAAAGAGGACAGGGCTGGTCAGGTTAATGGTTTATACAATATGGAGAGGATTATTTGAAACTGAGATGGAAGAAGTTGTTGTGGGAGTTCTAACCATTTTAAGGAGTTGAGAGAGAGAAGCAGTGGTGAGAGTTGTGTGGGGAGTTTGTGATGAACCTTGCTATTTTGTGGTTTGTTTGCTGGAGTTTGGCCAGGGTAGTTGTTTGAATATTAGTTAGAATAGGGGTGACATAGAGAAGTTAGGGGAGAAGAAGAAGAGCCTGTGATAGGAACAGTCTGGCTTCATAGGTCAGGAATATTTGGTTTCGGTAGAGCATATCAAGCTTTTGGTGAGTTTTCTTTATACTTTGTAGAATGTGTAGGCTAAATTTAAGTTCATCGTCAAAGATGGCTCCTAGAAGTTTTGTGTGGGAGTCAGGTTGTATGTTGGTGTTTTTTTAGGATGAGATAAGAAAGTTAGATTTTAGGTGAGAGAGTGTCTTGGGGAAGAATAACAGAAGTTTGGTTTTCTTAGGGTTTAGGATAAGTAGATTTTCAGCTAGCCATTTTTCCACTGATAGAAAGGTGTCCTGGGTGAGTGTGTGGAGGTCAGAGATGTTGTTGGAAGAACAGATGAGTGTTGAGTCATCTACATATTGGACTAGTACTGATTGTTTGCAGGAGGTATATAGTTCATTTGTAAAGATGTTGAAGAGGAGGGGACCCAGGATGGAGCCTTGAGGCACCCCAGTAGTTACAGGGAGGTAGGGTGAGCAGGCAGAGAGCCAGCAAACAGACTGCTGTCTGTCAGATAAATAACTAGAGAAGAAGGTAAGGGTGGAGCGAGCCAGACATAGGTTAGATAGTTCAGTCAGGAGTAAAGGGTGAGAGACAGTGTCAAAAGCTTTTGAGAGATCGAGAAAGAGGCTGGATACTAGGAGGTTTTTGTCTTGAGCTTCGGCTATTGTGTGTGTAAATGACAGGAGAGCTGTAGAGGTGCGGTGGTTAGGGCGGAAGTCATGTTGGGAGGGTGTGAGGAGGTTCTATTGGAGGAGATAGTGAAGCAGTTGAGAGTGTACACATTTTTCCATAAGTTTGGAGAGAGGAGAGAGGATGAATGAGTATCCTTCTAGAATGGAGAGAGGGTTTGTGGTAGTCAGTTCGGGAGATGTAGCAGGCTTTGGGTTCGGCTTAGCAGGAAGGCAGTTATTTCTTTACAGTGTTCTTGCTATACTTTACAATTTCTTTTGAGCAAAGTATCCTTGTAGAATGGAGGGACGGTCTGTCATAGTCTGTTCGGGAGATGTAGCAGGCTTTGGGTTCAGCTTAGTGGGAAGGCAGATGTTTCTTTACAAAGGACTTGCTAGACTTTGCAGTTTCTTTAGAGCAAAGTATCCTTGTAGAATGGAGGGAGGGTTTGTGGCAGTCAGTTCGGGAGATGTAGCAGGCTTTGGGTTCACCTTAGTGGGAAGGTGGCTGTTTCTTTACAGTGGTGTTGCTAGACTTCACAGTTTCTTTAGAGCAAACTATCCTTGGAGAATGGATGGAGGCTTTGTGGTATTCAGTTCGGGAGATGTATCAGGCTTTGGGTTCAGTTAGCGGGAAGGCAGCTGTTTCTTTACAATGGCCTTGCTAGACTTCACAGTTTCTTTAGAGCAAACTATCCTTGTAGAATGGAAGGAGTTTTGTATTAGTCAGTTTGGGAAATGTAGCAGGCTTTGAGTTCAGCTTAGGTTGAAGGTCTCTGTTTCTTTACAGTGGTTTTGCTAGACTTCACAGTTTCTTTAGAGCAACGTATCCTTGTAGAATGAAGGAGTGCTTGTGTAGTCAGTTCTAAGATGGAGCAGGCTTTGGGTTCAGCTTAATGCAAAGGTGGCTCTTCTTTACAGTGGTCTTGGTAGACTTCACAGTTTCTTTAGAGCAAAGTATTATTGTAGAATGGAGGGAGGGATTGTGGTAGGAAGTTCAGGAGATGTAGCAGGCTTTGGTTCAGCTTAGCGGGAAAGCAACTGTTTCTTTACAGTGGTCTTGCTAGACTTCACATTTTCTTTAAAGCAAAGTATCCTTGTAGATTGGAGAGCGGATTTGTGGTAGTCAGTTTAAAAGATGTTGTAAGCTTTGGTTCACCTTAGTGGGAAGGTGGCTGTTTCTTTACAGTGGTGTTGCTAGACTTCACAGTTTCTTTAGAGCAAACTATCCTTGGAGAATGGAGGGAGGGTTTGTGGTAGTCAGTTCGGGAGATGTAGCAGGCTTTGGGTTCAGATAGCGGGAAGGCAGCTGTTTCTTTACAATGGCCTCGCTAGACTTCACAGTTTCTTTAGAGCAAAGTATCCTTGTTGAATGGAGGGAGAGTCTGTGGTAGTCAGTCTGAGATATGTAGCAGGCTTTGGGTTCAGCTTAGCAGGCAGGTGACTGTTTAGCCACCATGGGGTATAGATTTCACAGTTTCTAAAGTATCCTTGTAGAATGGAGGGAGGGTTTGTGGTAGTCAGTTTGGTGAAATGTAGCAGGCTTTGACTTCAGCTTAGTGGGAAGGCAGCTGTTTCTTTACATTTGTCTTGCCAGACTTCACAGTTTCTTTAGAGCAAAGTATCCTTGTAGAATGGAGGGAGGGTTTGTGGTAGCCAGTTTGGGAGATGTAGCAGGCTTTGGTTCAGCTTAGTGGGAAGGCAGCTGTTTATTTACAGTTGTCTTGCTAGACTTCACAGTTTCTTTAGAGTAAAGTATTCTTGTAGAATGCAGGAAGGGTTTGTGGTAGTCAGTTTGGGAGAAACAGCAGGCTCTGGGTTCATCTTAGAGGAAAGGTTTTTTTTTCTTTACAGTGGTCTTGATAGACTTCACAGTTTCTTTAAAGCAAAGTATCCTTGTAGAATGGAGGGAGGGTTTGTGGTAGTCAGTTTGGGAGATGTAGCATGCATTGGTTCATTTTAAAGGGAAGGTGGCTGTTTCATTACAGTGGTCTTGCTAGACTTCACAGCTTCTTTAAAGTAAAGTATCCTTGTAGTATGGAGGTAGGGTTTGTAGTTGTCAGTTCTGGAGATGTAGCAGGCTTTGGTTACAGCTTAGTGGAAGGCGTCTGTTTCTTTACAATTGTCTTGCTAGACTTCACATTTTCTTTAGAGTAAAGTATTACTGTAGAATGAAGTGAGGGTTTGTGGTAGTCAGTTCAGGAGATGCATCAGGCTTTGGGTTCTGCTTATCAGGAAGGTGACTGTTTCTTTACAGTGGTCTTGCTAGACTTCACAGTTTTTTTAGAGCAACGTATCCTTGTAGAATGAAGGAGTGCTTGTGTAGTCAGTTCTAAGATGGAGCAGGCTTTGGGTTCAGCTTAACGCAAAGGTGGCTCTTCTTTACAGTGGTCTTGGTAGACTTCACAATTTCTTTAGAGCAAAGTGTTATTGTAGAATGGAGGAAGGGATTGTGGTAGGAAGTTCAGGAGATGTAGCAGGCTTTCGTTCAGCTTAGCGAGAAAGCAACTGTTTCTTTACAGTGGTCTTGCTAGACTTCACAGTTTCTTTAAAGCAAAGTATCCTTGTAAATTGGATAGAGGGTTTGTGGTAGTCAGTTTAAAAGATGTTGTAAGCTTTGGTTTAGCTTAGCGGGAAGGCGGCTGTTCTTTATACTGGTCTTGCTAGACTTACAGTTTCTTTAAAGCAAATTATTCTTGTAGAATGGAGAGAGAGTTTTTGGTGGTCAGTTTGGGAGATGTTGCAGGCTTTGGTTCAGCTTAGCGGGAAGGTGGCTGTTTCATTACAGTGGTCCTGCCAGACTTCACCATTTCTTTAGAGCAAAGTATTCTTGCAGAATGGCGGGACTGTTTGTGGTAGTCAGTTTGAGAGATAATTTAGGTTTTGGTTCAGCTTAGTGGGTAGGAGGCTGTTTCATTAAATTGGTCTTGCCGGTCTTCACAGTTTTTTAGAGCACTGTATCCTTGTAGAATGGAGGGATTGTTTGTGGTATTCAGTTCAGTTGAAGTAGCAGGCTTTGGGTTCAGCTTAGCTGGAAGGCGGCTATATCTTTACAGTGTTTTTTTGCACTTCTTAATTTCTTTAGAGCAAAGTATCCTTGTTGAATTGAGGGAGGGCTTGTGGAGGTCAGTTTTGGAGCTGCATCAGGCTTTTAGTTCCGCTTAGTGGGAAAGTGGCTTTTTCTTTACAATGGTCTTGCTAGACTTCAAAGTTTCTTTAGAGCAAAGTATCCTTGTAGATAGGAGGGAGTGTTTGTGGTAGTCAGTTTGGGAGATGAAGAAGGCATAGGGCTAAGCTTAGTGGGAAGGCACCTGTTTCATTACAGTGGTCTTGCTAGACTTCACAGTTGCTTTAGAGCAAAGTATCCTTGTAGAATGGAGGGAGGGTTTGTTGTAGTCTGTTCACTAGATGGTGCAGACTTTGGGTTCAGCTTTACGGGAAGGCAGCTGTTTTTTTACAATTGTCTTGCTAGACTTCACAGTTTCTTTACAGCAAAATATCCTTGTAGAATGGAGGGAGGGTTTGTGGTAGTCAGTTTGGAAGATGTAGCAGGCTCTGGGTTCAGCTTAGTGGAATGGTGGCTCTTTCTTTACAGTGGTCTTGATAGACTTCACAGTTTCTTTAGAACAAAGTATCCTTGTTGAAGGGAGGGAGGGTTTGTGGTAGTCAGTTTGGGAGACGTAGCAGGCATTGGTTCCAAATAAAGGTGAGATTGCCGTTTTGTTGCAATAGTCTTGCTAGACTTCACTGTTTCTTTAGAGCAAAGTATTCTTGTAGAATGGAAGGAGGGTTTGTTGTAGTCAGTTTGGGAGATTTTGCAGGCTTTGTTTCAGCTTAGTGGGAAGGCAGCTGTTTCTTTACACTGGTCTTGCTAGACTTCACAGTTTCTTTAGAGTAAAGTATTACTGTAGAATGAAGTGAGGGTTTGTGGTAGTCAGTTCAGGAGATGCATCAGGCCTTGGGTTCTGCTTAGCGGGAAAGTGTGTTTCTTTACAGTGGTCTTGCTAGACTTCACAGTTTCTTTAGAGCAGCGTATCCTTGTAGAATGGAGGGAGGGTTTGTGGTAGCAGTCTGAGAGATGTAGCAGGCTTTGAGTTCAGCTTAGCGAAAAGGCAGCTGGTTCTTTACAGTGGTCTTGCTACACTTCACAATTTCTTTAAAGTATAGTATCCTTGTAGAATGGAGGCAGGGTTTGTGTTAGTTTGAGAGATGTTGCAGGCTTTGTTTCAGCTTATCGGGAATGCAGCTATTTCTTTACAGTGGTCTAGCTAGACACCACAGTTTCTTTAAAGCAAAGTATTCTTGTACAATGGAGGGAGGGTTTGTGCTAGTCAGTTTGGGAGTTGTTGCAGGCTTTGGTTCAGCTTAGCGGGAAGGTGGCTGTTTCGTTACATCGGTCTTGCCAGACTTCACAGTTGGAGGTAGTGTTTGTCGTAGTCAGTTCTGGAGATGTAACAGGCCTTGGGTTCAGCTTAGCGGGAAGGCAGCTGTTTCTTTACAGTGGTCTTGCTTGACTTCACAGTTTCTTTAGAGCAAAGTATCCTTGTAGAATGGAGGGAAGAGTTTGTGGTAGTCTGTCCAGGAGATGTAGCAGGCTTTGGGTTCAGCTTAGCGGGAAGGCAGCTGTTTCTTTACAGTGGTCTCGCTTGACTTCACAGTTTCTTTAGAGCAAAGTATTCTTGTAGAATGGAGGGAAATTTTGTGGTAGTCAGTTTGGGAGATGTTGCAGCCTTTGGTTCAGCTTAGTGGGTAGGCGGTTGTTTCTTTACACTGGTCTTGCTAGACTTCACAGTTGCTTTAGAGCAAAGTATCCTTATAGAATGGAGGGAGGGTTTGTTGTAGTCTGTTCAGGAGATGCATCAGGCCTTGGGTTCTGCTTAGCGGCAAAGTGTGTTTCTTTACAGTGGTCTTGCTAGACTTCACAGTTTCTTTAGAGCAGCGTATCCTTGTAGAATGGAGGGAGGGTTTGTGGTAGCAGTCTGAGAGATGTAGCAGGCTTTGAGTTCAGCTTAGCGAAAAGGCAGCTGTTTCTTTACAGTGGTCTTGCTACACGTCACAGTTTCTTTAAAGTAAAGTATCCTTGTAGAATGTAGGGAGGGTTTGTTAGTCAGTTTGTGAGATGTTGCAGGCTTTGTTTCAGCTTATCAGGAACGCAGCTGTTTCTTTACAGTGGTCTAGCTAGACTCCACAGTTTCTTTAAAGCAAAGTATTCTTGTACAATGGAGGGAGGGTTTGTGCTAGTCAGTTTGGGAGTTGTTGCAGGCTTTGGTTCAGCTTAGCGGGAAGGCGGCTGGTTCGTTACATCGGTCTTGCCAGACTTCACAGTTTTTTTATAGCAATGTATCCCAGTAGAATGGAGGTAGTGTTTGTCGTAGTCAGTTCTGGAGATGTAACAGGCCTTGGGTTCAGCTTAGCGGGAAGGCAGCTGTTTCTTTACAGTGGTCTTGCTTGACTTCACAGTTTCTTTAGAGCAAAGTATCCTTGTAGAATGGAGGGAGAGTTTGTGGTAGTCCGTCCAGGAGATGTAGCAGGCTTTGGGTTCATCTTAGCGGGAAGGCAGCTGTTTCTTTACAGTGGTCTTGCTTGACTTCACAGTTTCTTTAGAGCAAAGTATTCTTGTAGAATGGAGGGAAATTTTGTGGTAGTCAGTTTGGGAGATGTTGCAGGCTTTGGTTCGGCTTAGTGGGAAGGCGGTTGTTTCGTTACATCAGTCTTGCCAGTCTTCACAGTTTCTTTAGAGCAATGTATCTTTGTAGAATGAAGGGAGGGTTTGTGGTAGTCAGTTCAGGTGAAGTAGCAGGCTTTGAGTTCAGCTTAGCTGGAAGGCGGCTATTTCTTTACAGTGTTTTTTTTACACTTCACAATTTCTTTAGAGCAAAGTATCCTTGTAGAATTGAGTGAGGGTTTGTGTTAGACAGTTCAGGAGATGCATCAGGCCTTTAGTTCTGCTTAGTGGGAAGGTGGCTGTTTCTTTACAATGGTCTTGCTAAAGTTTAAAATTTTTTTAGAGCAAAGTATCATTGTAGATTGAAGGGAGGGTTTGTGGTAGTCAGTTCGGGAGATGTAGCAGGCTTTGGTTTCAGCTTACCGGGAAGGCAGCTATTTCTTTACAGTGGTGTTGCTAGACTTCACAATTTCTTTAGAGCAAAGTATCCTTGTAGAATGGAGGGAATATTTGTGGTAGTCAGTTCAGGAGACGTAGCAGGCCTTGGGTTCAGCTTAGCAGGAAGGCATCTATTGCTTTACAGTGGTCCTCCAAGACTTCACAGTTTCTTTAGAGTAAAGTTTCCTTGTAGATTGAAGGGAAGGTTTGTGGTAGTCATTTCAGGTGATATAGCAGGCTTTGGGTTCAGCTTAGTGCGAGGGCAGCTAATTCTTTACAGTTGTCTTACTAGACTTCACAGTTTCTTTAGAGTAAAGTATTCTTGTAGAATGCAGGAAGGGTTGTAGGGTTCATCTTAGAGGAAAGGTTTTTTTTTTCTTTACAGTGGTCTTGATAGACTTCACAGTTTCTTTTGAGTAAAGTATCTTTGTAGAATGGATGGAGGGTTTGTGCAAGTCAGTTTGGGAGATGTAGCATGCATTGGTTCAGTTTAAAGGGAAGGTGGCTGTTTCATTACAGTGGTCTTGCTAGACTTCACAGGTTTGTGGTAGTCAGTTTGGGAGATTTTGCAGGCTTTGGTTCATGTTAGTAGGAAGGCAGCTGTTTCTTTACAGTGGTCTTGCTAGACTTCACAGTTTCTTTAGAGCAAAGTATCCTTGTAGAATGGAGGTAGGGTTTGTGGCAGTCAGTTTGGGAGATGTAGCAGGTTTTGGGTTCAGCTTAGCGGGAAGGCGGCTGTTTCATTACAGTGGTCTTGTCAGACTTCACAGTTTCTTTAGAGTAAATTATCCTTTTAGAATGGAGGGAGGGTTTGTGGTAGTCAGTTCGAGTGAAGTAGCAGGCTTTGGGTTCAGCTTAGCAGGAAGGCTGTTTCTTTACAGTGGTTTTTTACACTTGACAGTTTTTTGAGCAAAGTATCCTTGAAGAATTGAGGGAGGGTTTGTGGTAGTCAGATCAGGAGATGTATCATGCTTTGGGTTCCTCTTAGCGGGAAGGCAGCTATTTCTTTACAGTAGTCTTGGTAGACTTCACAGTTTCTTTAAAGCAAGGTATTATTTATTTATTTATTTAGTTAGTTAGTTATTTATTGACATTTGTTATCCGGGTCGGTCCATCTGGGCCAGGAGCCCATTTTCAGCGGAGACCCGAGGAGAAACGCTCCAATTACATACAATAAAGTATACATGATACTTTAACAAGCCAAAAAGTAGAGTGATCAATTTAAAAAAAAAACAAAGTGATTCAGGTGAGAAAAACATTACATGTTCTCATTAAAATTCAGGCATTTGAAAAGCAAAAATATAAATATATTGTACTGGAGTGTATACAACAGTGTGTAGTGAGGTTATGTAGGTTCATGGCAAGTACAGCTTTTTGTCCTCATAAAGTGTCGTTTGAGTTTTTCTTAAATTGTAAAGGGTGTGTTATGGAGCGTAAATGGGATGGAAGGTTATTCCATGCCTGGGATAGAGAGGATTTATAAAGTAATCTACCAATAGATTTTTTTGGTTGGTAGATGTTGAGGAGTTGTTGGTTAGAGGTACGAAGTGTGCAAGTTGGTATACAGGCGGACACTAAGGAGGACAGGGCTGGTCAGGTTAATGGTTTATACAGTATGGAGAGGATTATTTGAAACTGAGATGGAAGAAGTTGTTGTGGGAGTTCTAACCATTGTAAGGAGTTGAGAGAGAGAAGCAGTGGTGAGAGTTGTGTGGGGAGTTTGTGATGAACCTTGCTATTTTGTGGTATGTTTGCTGGAGTTTGGCCAGGGTAGTTGTTTGAATATTAGTTAGAATAGGGGTGACATAGAGAAGTTAGGGGAGAAGAAGAGCCTGTGATAGGGACAGTCTGGCTTCATAGGTCAGGAATATTTGGTTTCGGTAGAGCATACCAAGCTTTTGGTGAGTTTTCTTTATACTTTGTAGAATGTGTAGGTTAAATTTAAGTTCATCGTCAATGATGGCTCCTAGAAGTTTTGTGTGGGAGTCAGGTTGTATTTTGGTGTTATTTGAGGATGAGATAAGAAAGTTAGATTTTAGGTGAGAGAGTGTCCGGGGGAAGAATAACAGAAGTTTGGTTTTCTTAGGGTTTAGGATAAGTAGATTTTCAGCTAGCCATTTTTCCACTGATAGAAAGGTGTCCTGGGTGAGTGTGTGGAGGTCAGAGATGTTATTGGAAGAACAGATGAGTGTTGAATCATCTGCATATTGGACTAGTACTGATTGTTTGCAGGAGGTATACAGTTCATTTGTAAAGATGTTGAAGAGGAGGGGACCCAGGATGGAGCCTTGAGGGACCCCAGTAGATAAAGGGAAGTAGGGTGAGCAGGCTGAGAGCCAAAGAACAGATTGCTGTCTGTCAGGCAAATAACCAGAGAATAAGGTAAGGGTGGAGGGAGCCAGACAGAGGTTAGATAGTTTAGTCAGGAGTAAAGGGAGAGAAACAGTGTTGATAGTTTTTGAGAGATCGAGAAAGAGGCTGGATACTAGGTGTTTTTTGTCTTGAGCTTCGGCTATTGCATGTGTAAATGACAGGAGAGCTGTAGAGGTGCTGTGGTTAGGGCGGAAGTCATGTTGGGAGAGTGTGAGGAGGTTCTGTTGGAGGAGATGGTGAAGGAGTTGAGAGTGTACACATTTTTCCATAAGTTTGGAGAGAGGAGAGAGGATGAATGAGTATCCTTCTAGAATGGAGAGAGGGTTTGTGGTAGTCAGTTCGGGAGATGTAGCAGGCTTTGGGTTCGGCTTAGCAGGAAGGCAGTTATTTCTTTACAGTGCTCTTGCTATACTTTACAATTTCTTTTGAGCAAAGTATCCTTGTAGAATGGAGGGACGGTCTGTCATAGTCTGTTCGGGAGATGTAGCAGGCTTTGGGTTCAGCTTAGTGGGAAGGCAGATGTTTCTTTACAAAGGACTTGCTAGACTTTGCAGTTTCTTTAGTGCAACGTATCCTTGTAGAATGGAGGGAGGGTTTGTGGTAGTCAGATCGGTAGATGTAGCAGGCTTTGGGTTCAGTTAGCAGGAAGGCAGCTGTTTCTTTACAATGTTCTTGCTAGACTTCACAGTTTCTTTAGAGAAAAGTATCCTTGTAGAATGGAGGGAGAGTTTGTGGTAGTCAGTCTGAGATATGTTGCAGGCTTTGGGTTCAGCTTAGCAGGCATGTGGCTGTTTCGTTACCATGGTATAGCCAGACTTCACAGTTTCTATGAGTAAAGTATCCTTGTAGAATGGAGGGATGGTTTGTGGTAGTCAGTTTGGGAGATGTAGCAGGCTTTGACTTCAGCTTATTGGGAAGGCAGCTGTTTCTTTACAGTTGTCTTGCTAGACTTCACAGTTTCTTTAGAGCAAAGTATCCTTGTAGAATGGAGGGAGGGTTTGTGCTAGTCATTTTGGGAGATGTAGCAGGCTTTGGGTTCAGCTTAGTGGAATGGCTGCTGTTTCTTTACAGTGGTCTTGGTAGACTTCATAGTTTCTTTAAAGCAAAGTATCCTTGATGAATGGAGGGAGGGTTTGTGGTAGTCAGTTTAGGAGATGTAGCAGGCATTTATTCAGTTTAGAGGGAAGGTGGCTGTTTCTTTACAGTGGTCTTTCTTGACTTCACCATTTCTTTAGAGCAAAGCATCCTTGTAGAATGGAGGGAAGGTTTGTAGTTGTCAGTTCTGGAGATGTAGCAGGGTTTGGGTTCAGCTTACAGGGAAGGCGGTTGTTTTTTTTACAGTGGTTTTTGCTAGACTTCACAGTTTCATTAGAGCAAAGTACTCTTGTAGAATGGAGGGAGGGTTTGTGGTAGTCTGTTCAGGAGATGCATCAGGCTTTGGGTTCTGCTTATCGGGAAGGTGACTGTTTCTTTACAGTGGTCTTGCTAGACTTCACAGTTTCTTTAGAGCAACGTATCCTTGTAGAATGAAGAAGTGCTTGTGTAGTCAGTTCTAAGATGGAGCAGGCTTTGGGTTCAGCTTAACGCAAAGGTGGCTCTTCTTTACAGTGGTCTTGGTAGACTTCACAGTTTCTTTAGAGCAAAGTATTATTGTAGAATGGAGGGAGGGATTGTGGTAGGAAGTTCAGGAGATGTAGCAGGCTTATGTATCAGCTTAGCGGGAAAGCAACTGTTTCTTTAAAGCAAAGTATCCTTGTAGATTGGAGAGAGGGTTTGTGGTAGTCAGTTTAAAAGATGTTGTAAGCTTTGGTTTAGCTTAGTGGGAAGGCGGCTGTTTCTTTACACTGGTCTTGCTAGACTTACAGTTTGTTTAAAGCAAATTATTCTTGTAGAATGGAGGGAGGGTTTGTGGTGGTCAGTTTGGGAGATGTTGCAGGCTTTGGTTCAGCTTAGTGGGGAGGAGGCTATATCATTACATTGGTCATGCCAGTCTTGTCAATTTTTTACAGCAAAGTATTCTTGTAGAATGGAGGGAGGGTTTGTGGTATTCAGTTCAGGTGAAGTAGCAGGCTTTGGGTTCAGCTTAGCTGGAAGGCGGCTATATCTTTACAGGATTTTTTTACACTTCTTAATTTCTTTAGAGCAAAGTATCCTTGTTGAATTGAGGGAGGGCTTGTGGAGGTCAGTTTTGGAGCTGCATCAGGCTTTTAGTTCCGCTTAGTGGGAAGGTGGCTTTTTCTTTGCAATAGTCTTGCTAGACTTCAAAGCTCTTTAGTGCAAAGTATCCTTGTAGATAGGAAGGAGGGTTTGTGGTAGTCATTCTGGGAGATGAATCAGGCATAGGGCTCAGCTTAGTGGAAAGGCACATGTTTCATTACAGTGGCTTTGCTAGACTTCACAGTTTCCTTAGAGCAAAGTATCCTTGTAGAACGGAGGTAGGGTTTGTTGTAGTCTGTTCGCAAGATGGTGCAGACTTTGGGTTCAGCTTTGCGGGAAGGCAGCTGTTTTTTTTTTACAATTGTCTTGCTAGACTTCACAGTTTCTTTACAGCAAAGTATCCTTGTAGAATGGAGGGAGGGTTTCTGGTAGTCAGTTTGGGAGATATAGCAGGCTTTGGGTTCAGCTTAGTGGGAAGGCTGCTGTTCCTTTACAGTGGTGTTGCTAGACTTCACAGTTTCTTTAGAGCAAAATATCCTTGCAGAATGGAGGCACGGTTTCTGGTAGTCAGTTTGGGAGAAGCAGCAGGCTCTGGGGTCAGCTTAGTGGAAAGGTGGCTCTTTCTTTACAGTGGTCTTGATAGAGTTCACTGTTTCTTTAGAGAAAAGTATCATTGTTGAAGGGAGGGAGGGTTTGTGGTAGTCAGTTTGGGAGATGTAGCAGGCATTGGTTCCATTTAAAGGTGAGGTTGCTGTTTCGTTGCAATGGTCTTGCTAGACTTCACTGTTTCTTTAGAGCAAGGTATCCTTGTAGAATGGAGGGAGGTTTTGTGGTTGTCAGTTCTGGAGATGTAGCCGGCTTTGGGTTCAGCTTAGCGGGAATGCGGCTGTTTCTTTACAGTGTTCTTGCTAGACTTCACAGTTTCTTTAGAGCAAAGTATTCTTGTAGAATGGAAGGAGTGTTTGTGGTAGTCCATTTGGGAGAATTTGCAGGCTTTGTTTCAGCTTAGTGGGAAGGCAGCTGTTTCTTTACACTGGTCTTTCTAGACTTCACAGTTTCTTTAGAGTAATGTATTCTTGTAGAATGAAGTGAGGGTTTGTGGTTGCAAGTTCTGGATATGTAGCAGGCTTTGGGTTCAGCTTAGCAGGAAGACGGCTGTTTCTTTACAGTGGTCTTACTAGACTGCACAGTTTCTTTAGAGCAAAGTATTCTTGTAGAATGGAGGGAGGGTATGTGGTAGTCAGTTCAGGAGATGCATCAGGCCTAGGGTTCTGCTTAGCGGGAAAGTGTGTTTCTTTATAGTGGTCTTGCTAGACTTCACAGTTTAGAGCAACGTATCCTTGTAGAATGGAGGGAGGGTTTGTGGTAGCAGTCTGAGAGATGTAGCAGGCTTTGAGTTCAGCTTAGCAAGAAGACAGCTGTTTCTTTACAGTGGTCTTGCTAGACTTCACAGTTTCTTTAAAGTAAAGTATCCTTGTAGAATGGAGGGAGGGTTTGTGTTAGTCAGTTTGAGAGATGTTGCAGGCTTTGTTTCAGCTTATCGGGAACACAGCTGTTTCTTTACAGTGGTCTAGCTAGATGCCACAGTTTCTTTAAAGCAAAGTATTCTTGTACAATGGAGGGAGGGTTTGTGCTAGTCAGTTTGGGAGTTGTTGCAGGCTTCGGTTCAGCTTAGCGGGAAGGCATCTGTTTCATTACATCAGTCTTGCCAGACTTCACAGTTTTTTTATAGCAATGTATCCTAGTAGAATGGAGGTAGTGTTTGTCATAGTCAGTTCTGGAGATGTAGCAGGCCTTGGGCTCAGCTTAGCAGGAAGGTGGCATTTTCTTTATAGTGGTCTTTGTAGACTTCACAGTTTCTTTAGAGCAAAGTATTCTTGTAGAATGGAGGGAAGGTTTGTGGTAGTCAGTTTGGGAGATGTTGCAGGCTTTGGTTCAGCTTAGCGGGAAGGCGGCTGATTCTTTACACTGGTCTTGCTTGACTTCACAGTTGCTTTAGAGCAAAGTATCCTTGTAGAATTAAAGTAGGGTTTGTGGTAGTCAGTTTAGGAGATACATCAGGCTTTGTGTTCAGCTTAGCAGGAGGGCAGCTGTTTTTTTACAGTGGTCTTGCTAGACTTCACAGTTTCTTTTTAGCAAAGTATCCTTGTAGAATGGAGGGGGACTTTGTGTTGTCAGTTCGGGAGATGTAGCAGATTTTGGGATCAGCTTAGTGGGAAGGCAGCTGTTTCTTTACAGAGGTCTTGCTAGACTTCACAAATTCTTTAGAGCAATGTATCCTTGTAGAATGAAGGAGTGTTTGTGGTAGTCAGTTCGGGAGATGTTGCAGGCTTTGGTTCAGTTTAGCAGGAAGGTGGCTGTTTCTTTACAGTGGTCTTGCTCGACTTCACAGTTTCTTTAAAGCAAAGTATTCTTGTAGAATGAAGGGAGGGTTTGTGGTGGTCAATTTGGGAGATGTTGCAGGCTTTGGTTCAGCTAGGCGGGAAGGTGGCTGTTTCATTACAGTGGTCTTGCCAGACTTCACAGTTTTTTAGAGTAAAGTATTCTTGTTAAATGGATGGAAGGTTTGTGGTAGTCAGTTTGAGAGATGTTGCAGGCTTTGGTTCAGCTTAGCGGGAAGGCGGCTGTTTCGTTATATCAGTCTTGCCAGTCTTCACAGTTTCTTTAGAGCAATGTATCTTTGTAGAATGAAGGGAGGGTTTGTGGTAGTCAGTTCAGGTGAAGTAGCAGACTTTGGGTTCAGCTTAGCTGGAAGGCGGCTATTTCTTTACAGTGGTTTTTTACACTTCACGATTTCTTTAGAGCAAAGTATCCTTGTAGAATTGAGGGAGGGTTTGTGTTAGACAGTTCAGGAGATGCATCAGGCTTTTAGTTCTGCTTAGTGGGAAGGTGGCTGTTTCTTTACAATGGTCTTGCTAGACTTCAAAGTTTCTTTAGAGCAAAGTATCGTCGTTGATTGGAGGGAGGGTTTGTGGTAGTCAGTTCGGGAGATGTAGCAGGCTTTGGTTTCAGCTTAGTGGGATGGCATCTGTTTCTTTACAGTGGTCTTGCTTGACTTCACAGTTTCTTTAGAGCAAAGTATCCTTGTAGAATGGAGGGAATATTTGTGGTAGTCATTTCAGGAGATGCAGCAGGCCTTGGGTTCAGCTTAGCAGGAAGGCATCTATTGCTTTAAAGTGGTCCTCCAAGACTTCACAGTTTCTTTATAGCAAAGTTTCCTTGTATAATGAAGGGAGGGTTTGTGGTAGTCATTTCAGGTGATGTAGCAGGCTTTGGGTTCAGCTTAGTGCGAAGGCAGCTAATTCTTTACAGTTGTCTTGCTGGACTTAGAGGAAAGGTGTTTTTTTTTACAGTGGTCTTGATAGACTTCACAGTTTCTTTTGAGTAAAGTATCTTTGTTGAATGGATGGAGGGTTTGTGGTAGTCAGTTTGTGAGATGTAGCATGCATGGCTTTGGGTTCACCTTAGCGGGAAGGCGGCTGTTTCATTACAGTGGTCTTGCCAGACTTCACAGTTTCTGTAGAGTAAATTATCCTTTTAGAATGAAGGGAGCGTTTGTGGTAGTCAGTTCGGGTGAAGTAGCAGGCTTTGGCTTCAGCTTAGCAGGAAGGCTGTTTCTTTACAGTGGTTTTGACACATCACAGTTTTTTGAGCAAAGTATCCTTGAAGAATTGAGGGAGGTTTTGTGGTAGTCAGTTCAGGAGATGTATCACGCTTTGGGTTCCTCTTAGAGGGAAGGCAGCTGTTTCTTTACAGTAGTCTTGGTAGACTTCACAGTTTCTTTATAGCAAGGTATTATTTATTTATTTAGTTATTTATTGACATTTGTTATCCGGGTCGGTCCATCTGGGCCAGGAGCCCATTTTCAGTGGAGACCCGAGGAGAAAAGCTCCAATTACATACAATAAAGTATACATGATACTTTAACAAGCCAAAAAGTAGAGTGATCAATTTAAAAAAAAACAAAGTGATTCAGGTGTGAAAAACATTACATGTTCTCATTAAAATTCAGGCATTTCAAAAGCAAAAATATAAATATATTGTACTGGAGTGTATACAACAGTGTGTAGTGAGGTTATGTAGGTTCATGGCAAGTACAGCTTTTTGTCCTCATAAAGTGTAGTTTGAGTTCTTTCTTAAATTGTAAAGGGTGTGTTATGGAGTGTAAATGGGATGGAAGGTTATTCCATGCCTGGGATATAGAGGATTTATAAAGTAATCTACAAATAGATTTTTTTGGTTGGTAAATGTTGAGGAGTTGTTGGTTAGAGGTATGAAGTGTGCGAGTTGGTATATAGGTGGACACTAAGGAGGACAGGGCTGGTCAGGTTAATGGTTTATACAGTATGGAGAGGATTATTTGAAACTGAGATGGAAGAAGTTGTTGTGGGAGTTCTAACCATTTTAAGGAGTTGAGAGAGAGAAGCAGTGGTGAGAGTTGTGTGGGGAGTTTGTGATGAACCTTGCTATTTTGTGGTATGTTTGCTGGAGTTTGGCCAGGGTAGTTGTTTGAATATTAGTTAGAATAGGGGTGACATAGAGAAGTTAGGGGAGAAGAAGAAGAGCCTGTGATAGGAACAGTCTGGCTTCATAGGTCAGGAATATTTGGTTTCGGTAGAGCATATCAAGCTTTTGGTGAGTTTTCTTTATACTTTGTAGAATGTGTAGGTTAAATTTAAGTTCATCGTCAAAGATGGCTCCTAGAAGTTTTGTGTGGGAGTCAGGTTGTATTTTGGTGTTATTTGAGGATGAGATAAGAAAGTTAGATTTTAGGTGAGAGAGTGTCCTGGGGAAGAATAACAGAAGTTTGGTTTTCTTAGGGTTTAGGATAAGTAGATTTTCAGCTAGCCATTTTTCCACTGATAGAATGGTGTCCTGGGTGAGTGTGTGGAGGTCAGAGATGTTGCTGGAAGAACAGATGAGTGTTGAATCATCTGCATATTGGACAGGTACTGATTGATTGCAGGAGGTATATAGTTCATTTGTAAAGATGTTGAAGAGGAGGGGACCCAGGATGGAGCCTTGAGGCACCCCAGTAGTTACAGGGAGGTAGGGTGAGCAGGCAGAGAGCCAACAAACAGACTGCTGTCTGTCAGACAAATAACTAGAGAAGAAGGTAAGGGTGGAGGGAGCCAGACAGAGGTTAGATAGTTTAGTCAGGAGTAAAGGGTGAGAGACAGTGTCAAAAGCTTTTGAGAGATCGAGAAAGAGGCTGGATACTAGGAGGTTTTTGTCTTGAACTTCAGCTATTGTGTGTGTAAATGACAGGAGAGCTGTAGAGGTGCTGTGGTTAGGGCGGAAGTCATGTTGGGAGGGTGTGAGGAGGTTCTATTGGAGGAGATAATGAAGGAGTTGAGAGTGTACACATTTTTCCATAAGTTCGGAGAGAGGAGAGAGGATGAATGAGTATCCTTCTAGAATGGAGAGAGTGTTTGTGGTAGTCAGTTCGGAGATGTAGCAGGCTTTGGGTTCAGCTTAGCAGGAAGGCAGTTATTTCTTTACAGTGCTCTTGCTATACTTTACAATTTCTTTTGAGCAAAGTATCCTTGTAGAATGGAGGGACGGTCTGTCATAGTCTGTTCGGGAGATGTAGCAGGCTTTGGGTTCAGCTTAGTGGGAAGGCAGATGTTTCTTTATAAAGGACTTGCTAGACTTTGCAGTTTCTTTAGCGCAAAGTATCCTTGTAGAATGGAGGGAGGGTTTGTGGCAGTCAGTTCGGGAGATGTAGCAGGCTTTGGGTTCACCTTAGTGGGAAGGTGGCTGTTTCTTTACAGTGGTGTTGCTAGACTTCACAGTTTCTTTAGAGCAAACTATCCTTGGAGAATGGAGGGATGGTTGTGGTAGTCAGTTCGGGAGATGTAGCAGGCTTTGGGTTCAGTTAGCGGGAAGGCAGCTGTTTCTTTACAATGGCCTTGCTAGACTTCACAGTTTCTTTAGAGCAAAGTATCCTTGTAGAATGGAGGGAGGGCTTGTATTAGTCAGTTTGGGAAATGTAGCAGGCTTTGAGTTCAGCTTAGGTTGAAGGTCTCTGTTTCTTTACAGAGGTTTTGCTAGACTTCACAGTTTCTTTAGAGCAAAGTATCCTTGTAGAATGGAGGGAGGGTTTGTGGTAGTCAATTCGGGAGATGTAGCAGGCTTTGGGTTCAGCTATGTAGGAAGGCAGCTGTTACTGTACAGTGTTCTTGCTAGACTTCACAGTTTCTTTAGAGCAAAGTATTTTTATAGAATGGAGGGAAGGTTTGTGGTAGTCAGTTTGGGAGATTTTGCAGGCTCTGGTTCAGCTTAGCGGGGAAGGCGGCAGTTTCTTTAAAGTGGTCTTGCTAGACTTCACAGTTTCTTTAGAGCAAAGTATCCTTGTAGAATGGAGGGAGGCTTTGTGGTAGTCAGTCTGTGATATGTAGCAGGCTTTGGGTTCAGCATAGCAGGCAGGTGGCTGTTTTGTTACTGTGGTATAGCCAGACTTCACAGTTTCTATGAGTAAAGTATCCTTGTACAATGGAGGGAGGGTTTGTGGTAGTCAGTTTGGCAGATGTAGCAGGCTTTGACTTCAGCTTAGTGGGAAGGCAGCTGTTTCTTTACAGTTGTCTTGCTAGACTTCACAGTTTCTTTAGAGCAAAGTATCCTTGTAGAATGGAGGGAGGGTTTGTGCTAGTCATTTTGGGAGATGTAGCAGGAATTTGTTCAGTTTAGAGGGAAGGTGGCTGTTTCTTTACAGTGGTCTTTCTTGACTTCACCATTTCTTTAGAGCAAAGCATCCTTGTGGAATGGAGGGAAGGTTTGCAGTTGTCAGTTCTGGAGATGTAGCAGGGTTTGGGATCAGCTTAGAGGGAAGGCAGCTGCTTTTTTTACAGTGGTTTTGCTAGACTTCACAGTTTCATTAGAGCAAAGTACTCTTGTAGAATGGAGGGAGGGTTTGTGGTAGTCTGTTCAGGAGATGCATAAGGCTTTGGGTTCTGCTTATTGGGAAGGTGACTGTTTCTTTATAGTGGTCTTGCTAGACTTCACAGTTTCTTTAGAGCAACATATCCATGTAGAATGAAGGAGTGCTTGTGTAGTCAGTTCTAAGATGGAGCAGGCTTTGGGTTCAGCTTAACGCAAAGGTGGCTCTTCTTTACAGTGGTCTTGGTAGACTTCACAGTTTCTTTAGAGCAAAGTATTATTGTAGAATGGAGGGAGGCATTGTGGTAGGAAGTTCAGGAGATGTAGCAGGCTTTGGTTCAGCTTAGCAGGAAAGCAACTGTTTCTTTACAGTGGTCTTGCTAGACTTCACAGTTTCTTTAAAGCAAAGTATCTTTGTAGATTGGAGAGAGGGTTTGTGGTAGTCAGTTTAAAAGATGTTGTAAGCTTTGGTTTAGCTTAGAGGGAAGTTGGCTGTTTCTTTACACTGGTCTTGCTAGACTTACAGTTTTTTTAAAGTAAATTATTCTTGTAGAATGGAGGGAGGGTTTGTGGTAGTCAATTTGAGAGATGTTTTAGGATTTGGTTCAGCTTAGTGGGTAGGAGGCTGTATCATTACATTGGTCTTGCCAGTCTTCACAGTTTTTTTAGAGCACTGTATCCTTGTAGAATGGAGGGAGGGTTTGTGGTATTCAGTTCAGGTGAAGTAGCAGGCTTTGGGTTCAGCTTAGCTGGAAGGCGGCTATATCTTTACAGTGTTTTTTTGCACTTCTTAATTTCTTTAGAGCAAAGTATCCTTGTTGAATTGAGGGAGGGCTTGTGGAGGTCAGTTTTGGAGCTGCATCAGGCTTTTAGTTCCGCTTAGTGGGAAAGTGGCTTTTTCTTTACAATGGTCTTGCTAGACTTCAAAGTTCTTTAGAGCAAAGTATCCTTGTAGATAGGAGGGAGGGTTTGTGGTAGTCAGTTTGGGAGATGAAGAAGGCATAGGGCTCAGCTTAGTGGGAAGGCACCTGTTTCATTACAGTGGTCTTGCTAGACTTCACAGTTTCTTTAGAGCGAAGTATCCTTGTAGAATGGAGGGAGGGTTTGTTGTAGTCTTTTCGCAAGATGGTGCAGACTTTGGGTTCAGCTTTATGGGAAGGCAGCTGTTTTTTTACAATTGTCTTGCTAGACTTCACAGTTTCTTTACAGCAAAATATCCTTGTAGAATGGAGGGAGGGTTTGTGGTAGTCAGTTTGGAAGATGTAGCAGGCTCTGGGTTCAGCTTAGTGGAAAGGTGGCTCTTTCTTTACAGTGGTCTTGATAGACTTCACAGTTTCTTTAGAACAAAGTATCCTTGTTGAAGGGAGGGAGGGTTTGTGGTAGTCAGTTTGGGAGACGTAGCAGGCATTGGTTCCAAATAAAGGTGAGGTTGCCGTTTCGTTGCAATAGTCTTGCTAGACTTCACTGTTTCTTTAGAGTAAAGTATTCCTGTAGAATGAAGGGAGGGTTTGTGGTTGTAAGTTCTGGATATGTAGCAGGCTTTGGGTTCAGCTTAGCGGGAAGCCAGCTGTTTCTTTACAGAGGTCTTGCTAAACTTCACAAATTCTTTAGAGTAACGTATCCTTGTAGAATGAAGGAGTGTTTGTGGTAGTCAGTTCGGGAGATGGAGCAGGCTTTGGGTTCAGCTTAATGGAAAGGCGGCTCTTTCTTTACAGTGCTCTTGGTAGTCTTCACAGTTTCTTTAGAGCAAATTATTCTTGTAGAATAGAGGGAGGGTTTGTGGTAGTAAGTTCGGGAGATGTTGCAGTCTTTGGGTTCAGCTTAGCTGTCAAGTGGCTGTTTCTTTAACGTGGTCTTTTTAGACTTCACAGTTTCTTTAAAGCAAACTATCCTTGTAGAATGGAGAGAGGGTTTGTGGTAGTCAGTTTGGGAGATGTTGCAGGCTTTGGTTCAGTTTAGTAGGAAATAGGTTATAGGTTCATACTAGGCTAACTGCCCTTGTGGTCCATTTTAAGCCTAACCAACTGCTCCATGTGTGGATCAAACCCTGCACCTTGTGTCTGCAAAGTAAACACCTTAACATTAAGGTGGCTGTTTCTTTACAGTGGTCTTGCTAGACTTCATGGTTTCTTTAAAGCAATGTATTCTTGTAGAATGGAGGGAGGGTTTCTGGTGGTCAGTTTAGTAGATGTTTCAGGCTTTGGTTCAGCTAGGCAGGAAGGTGGCTGTTTCATTACAGTGGTCTTGCCAGACTTCACAGTTTCTTTAAAGAAAACTATCCTTGTAGAATGGAGAGAGGGTTTGTGGTAGTCAGTTTGGGAGATGTTGCAGGCTTTGGTTCAGTTTAGCAGGAAGGTGGCTGTTTCTTTACAGTGGTCTTGCTAGACTTCATGGTTTCTTTAAAGCAAAGTATTCTTGTAGAACGGAGGGAGGGTTTGTGGTGGTCAGTTTAGGAGATGTTTCAGGCTTTGGTTCAGCTAGGCAGGAAGGTTGCTGTTTCATTACAGTGGTCTTGCCAGACTTCACAGTTTCTTTATAGCAAAGTATTCTTGTAGAATGGATGGAGGGTTTGTGGTAGTCAGTTTGAGAGTTGTTGCAGGGTTTGGTTCAGCTTAGCGGGAAGGTGGCTGTTTCGTTATATCAGTCTTGCCAGTCTTCACAGTTTCTTTAGAGCAATGTATCTTTGTAGAATGAAGGGAGGGTTTGTGGTAGTCAGTTCAGGAGATGCATCAGGCCTTGAGTTCTGCTTAGCGGGAAAGTGTGTTTCTTTACAGTGGTCTTGCTAGACTTCACAGTTTCTTTAGAGCAGCGTATCCTTGTAGAATGGAGGGAGGGTTTGTGGTAGCAGTCTGAGAGATGTAGCAGGCTTTGAGTTCAGCTTAGCGAAAAGGCAGCTGTTTCTTTACAGTGGTCTTGCTACACTTCACAGTTTCTTTAAAGTAAAGTATCCTTGTAGAATGGAGGGAAGGTTTGTGTTAGTCAGTTTGAGAGATGTTGCAGGCTTTGTTTCAGCTTATCGGGAACGCAGCTGTTTCTTTACAGTGGTCTAGCTAGACTCCACAGTTTCTTTAAAGCAAAGTATTCTTGTACAATGGAGGGAGGGTCTGTGCTAGTCAGTTTGGGAGTTGTTGCAGGCTTTGGTTCAGCTTAGCGGGAAGGCAGCTGTTTCATTACATCGGTCTTGCCAGACTTCACAGTTTTTTTATAGCAATGTATCCTATTAGAATGGAGGTAGTGTTTGTCGTAGTCAGTTCTGGAGATGTAGTAGGCCTTGGGTTCAGCTTAGCAGGAAGGTGGCATTTTCTTTATAGTGGTCTTGTAGACTTCACAGTTTCTTTAGAGCAAAGTATCCTTGTAGAATGGAGGGACAGTTTGTGGTAGTCCGTCCAGGAGATGTAGCAGGCTTTAGGTTCAGCTTATCAGAAAGGCAGCTGTTTCTTTACAGTGGTGTTGCTAGACTTCCAAGTTTCTTTAGAGCAAAGTATTCTTGTAGAATGGAGGGAAGGTTTGTGGTAGTCAATTTGGGAGATATTGCAGGCTTTGGTTTAGCTTAGCGGGAAAGCAACTGTTTCTTTACACTGGTCTTGCTAGACTTCACAGTTGCTTTAGAGCAAAGTGTCCTTGTAGAATGGAGGGAGGGTTTGTGGTAGTCAGTCTGAGATATGTAGTAGGCTTTGGGTTCAGCTTAGTGGGCAGGTCGCTGTTTCATTACAGTGGTCTTTCCAGACTTCACAGTTTCTTTAGAGGAAAGTATCCTTGTAGAATGGAGGGAGGGTTTTTGGTATTCAGTTTGGGTGAAGTAGCAGACTTTGGCTTCAGCTTAGCTGGAACACGGCTGTTTCTTTACAGTCATTTTTTACACTTCTCTGTTTCTTTAGAGCAAAGTATCCTTGTAGAATTAAAGGAGGGCTTTTGGTAGTCAGTTTAGGAGATGCATCAGGCTTTGGGTTCCGCTTAGCAGGAGGGCAGCTGTTTTTTTTTACAGTGGTCTTGCTAGACTTCACAGTTTCTTTTTGGCAAAGTATCCTTGTAGAATGGAGGGAGAGGTTGCGTTGTCAGTTCGGGAGATGTAACAGATTTTGGGATCAGCTTAGTGGGAAGCCAGCTGTTTCTTTACTGAGGTCTTGCTAAACTTCACAAATTCTTTAGAGTAACGTATCCTTGTAGAATGAAGGAGTGTTTGTGGTAGTCAGTTCGGGAGATGGAGCAGGCTTTGGGTCCAGCTTAATGGAAAGGCGGCTCTTTCTTTACAGTGCTCTTGGTAGACTTCACAGTTTCTTTAGAGCAAATTATTCTTGTAGAATAGAGGGAGGGTTTGTGGTAGTAAGTTCGGGAGATGTTGCAGTCTTTGGGTTCAGCTTAGCGGTCAAGCGACTGTTTCTTTAAAGTGGTCTTGCTAGACTTCACAGTTTCTTTAAAGCAAACTATCCTTGTAGAATGGAAAGAGGGTTTGTGGTAGTCAGTTTGGGAGATGTTGCAGGCTTTGGTTCAGTTTAGTAGGAAATAGGTTATAGGTTCATACTAGTCTAACTGCCCTTGTGGTCCATTTTAAGCCTAACCAATTGCTCCATGTGTGGATCAAACCCTGCACCTTGTGACTGCAAGGTAAACACCTTAACCATTAAGGTGGCTGTTTCTTTACAGTGGTCTTGCTAGACTTCATGGTTTCTTTAAAGCAATGTATTCTTGTAGAATGGAGGGAGGGTTTGTGGTGGTCAGTTTAGGAGATGTTTCAGGCTTTGGTTCAGCTAGGCAGGAAGGTGGCTGTTTCATTACAGTGGTCTTGCCAGACTTCACAGTTTCTTTAAAGCAAACTATTCTTGTAGAATGGAGAGAGGGTTTGTGGTAGTCAGTTTGGGAGATGTTGCAGGCTTTGGTTCAGTTTAGCAGGAAGGTGGCTGTTTCTTTACAGTGGTCTTGCTAGACTTCATGGTTTCTTTAAAGCAAAGTATTCTTGTAGAACAGAGGGAGGGTTTGTGGTGGTCAGTTTAGGAGATGTTTCAGGCTTTGGTTCAGCTAGGCAGGAAGGTGGCTGTTTCATTACAGTGGTCTTGCCAGACTTCACAGTTTCTTTATAGCAAAGTATTCTTGTAGAATGGATGGAGGATTTGTGGTAGTCAGTTTGAGAGATGTTGCAGGGTTTGGTTCAGCTTAGCGGGAAGGCGGCTGTTTTGTTACATCAGTCTTGCCAGTCTTCACAGTTTCTTTAGAGCAATGTATCTTTGTAGAATGAAGGGAGGGTTTGTGGTAGTCAGTTCAGGTGAAGTAGCAGGCTTTGGGTTGAGTTTAGCTGGAAGTTGGCTGTTTCTTTACAGTGGTTTTTTACACTTCACGATTTCTTTAGAGCAAAGTATCCTTGTAGAATTGAGGGAGGGTTTGTGTTAGACAGTTCAGGAGATTCATCAGGCTTTTAGTTCTGCTTAGTGGGAAGGTGGCTGTTTCTTTACAATGATCTTGCTAGACTTCAAAGTTTCTTTAGAGCAAAGTATCCTTGTAGAATGAAGGGAGGGTTTGTGGTAGTCAGTTCAGGAGATGTAGTAGGCCTTGGGTTCAACTTAGCAGGAAGGCATCTATTGCTTCACAGTGGTCCTCCAAGACTTCACAGTTTCTTTAGAGCAAAGTTTCCTTGTTGAATGAAGGGAGGGTTTGTGGTAGTCATTTCAGGTGATGTAGCAGGCTTTCGGTTCAGCTTAGTGCGAAGGCAGCTAATTCTTTACAGTTGTCTTGCTAGACTTAGAGGAAAGGTGTTTTTTTTCTTTACAGTGGTTTTGATAGACTTCACAGTTTCTTTCGAGTAAACTATCTTTGTAGAATGGATGGAGGGCTTGTGGTAGTCAGTTTGGGAGATGTAGCAGGCTTTGGGTTCAGCTTAGCGGGAAGGCGGCTGTTTCATGTTTCAGGCTTTGGTTCATGTTAGTAGGAAGGCAGCTGTTTCTTTACAGTGGTCTTGCTAGACTTCACAGTTTCTTTAGAGCAAAGTATCCTTGTAGAATGGAGGGAGGGTTTGTGGTAGTCCGTTCGGGTGAAGTAGCAGGCTTTGGGTTCAGCTTAGCAGGAAGGCTGTTTCTTTACAGTGGTTTTTTACACTTCACAGTTTTTTTGAGCAAAGTATCCTTGAAGAATTGAGGGAGGGTTTGTGGTAGTCAGTTCAGGAGATGTATCACGCTTTGGGTTCCTCTTAGTTTCTTTATAGCAAGGTATTATTTATTTATTTAGTTAGTTATTTAGTTATTTATTGAAATTTGTTAACCGGGTCGGTCCATCTGGGTCAGGAGCCCATTTTCAGTGGAGACCCGAGGAGAAAAGCTCCAATTACATACAATAAAGTATACATGATACTTTAACAAGCCAAAAAGTAGTGATCAATTTAAAAAAAAACAAAGTGATTCAGGTGAGAAAAACATTACATGTTCTCATTAAAATTCAGGCATTTCAAAAGCAAAAATATAAATATATTGTACTGGAGTGTATACAACAGTGTGTAGTGAGGTTATGTAGGTTCATGGCAAGTACAGCTTTTTGTCCTCATAAAGTGTAGTTTGAGTTCTTTCTTAAATTGTAAAGGGTGTGTTATGGAGCGTAAATGGGATGGAAGGTTATTCCATGCCTGGGATAGAGAGGATTTATAATGTAATCCACCAATAGATTTTTTTGGTCGGTAGATGTTGAGGAGTTGTTGGTTAGAGGTACGAAGTGTGCGAGTTGGTATATAGGTGGACAATAAGGAGGACAGGACTGGGCAGGTTAATGGTTTATACAGTATGGAGTGGATTATTTGAAACTGAGATAGAAGTTGTTGTGGGAGTTCTAACCATTGTAAGGAGTTGAGAGAGAGAAGCAGTGGTGAGAGTTGTGTGGGGAGTTTGTGATGAACCTTGCTATTTTGTGGTATGTTTGTTGGAGTTTGGCCAGGGTAGCTGTTTGAATATTTGTTAGAATAGGGGTGACATAGAGAAGTTAGGGGAGAAGAAGAGCCTGTGATAGGGACAGTCTGGCTTCATAGGTCAGGGATATTTTGTTTCGGTAGAGCATACCAAGCTTTTGGTGAGTTTTCTTTATACTTTGTAGAATGTGTAGGTTAAATTTAAGTTCATCGTCAATGATGGCTCATAGAAGTTTTGTGTGGGAGTCAGGTTGTATTTTGGTGTTATTTGAGGATGAGATAAGAAAGTTAGATTTTAGGTGAGAGAGTTTCCGGGGGAAGAATAACAGAAGTTTGGTTTTCTTAGGGTTTAGGATAAGTAGATTTTCAGCTAGCCATTTTTCCACTGATAGAAAGGTGTCCTGGGTGAGTGTGTGGAGGTCAGAGATGTTGTTGGAAGAACAGATGAGTGTTGAATCATCTGCATATTGGACTAGTACTGATTATTTGCAGGAGGTATATAGTTAATTTGTAAAATGTTGAAGAGGAGGGGACCCAGGATGGAGCCTTGAGGCACCACAGTAGTTACAGGGAGGTAGGTTGAGCAGGCGGAGAGCCAAAGAACAGATTGCTGTCTGTCAGACAAATAACCAGAGAAGAAGGTAAGGGTGGAGGGAGCCAGGCAGAGGTTAGATAGTTTAGTCAGGAGTAAAGGGTGAGAGACAGTGTCAAAAGCTTTTGAGAGATCGAGAAAGAGGCTGGATACTAGGAGGTTTTTGTCTCAAGCTTCAGCTATTGTGTGTGTAAATGACAGGAGAGCTGTAGAGGTGCTGTGGTTAGGGCGGAAGTCATGTTGGGAGGGTGTGAGGATGTTCTATTGGAGGAGATAGTGAAGGAGTTAAGAGTGTACACATTTTTCCATAAGTTTGGCGAGAGGGGAGAGGATGAATGAGTATCCTTCTAGAATGGAGAGAGGGTTTGTGGTAGTCAGTTCGGGAGATGTAGCAGGCTTTGGGTTCAGCTTAGCGGGAAGGCAGTTATTTCTTTACAGTGTTCTTGCTATACTTTACAATTTCTTTTGAGCAAAGTATCCTTGTAGAATGGAGGGAGGATCTGTCTTAGTCTGTTCGGGAGATGTAGCTGGCTTTGGTTTCAGCTTAGTGGGAAGGCAGATGTTTCTTTACAAAGGTCTTGCTAGACTTTGTAGTTTCTTTAGAGCAAAGTATCCTTGTAGAATGGAAAGAGTATTTGGGGTAGTCAGTTCAGGAGATGTAGCAGGCTTTGGGTGCAGTTAGCGGGAAGGCAGCTGTTTCTTTACAATGGCCTTGCTAGACTTCACAGTTTAGAGCAGAGTATCCTTGTAGAATGGAGGAAGGGTTTGTATTAGTCAGTTTGGGAGATGTAGCAGGCTTTGGGTTCAGCTTAGCAGGATGGCGGCTGTTTCTTTGGTCTTGCTAGACTTCACAGTTTCTTTACAGCAAAGTGTCCTTGTAGAATGGAGGGAGGTTTTGTGATAGTCAGTTTGGGAGATGTAGCAGGCTTTGGGTTCAGCTTAGCGGGATGGCAGCTGTTTCTTTACAGAAGTTTTACTAACGGCAGGCACAGTCCACAAGGACAGCAAGATGGCCAGGATGAGGAGATTCTCTCATTTAAAAATATGTCATATAAAAGGGAAGTGATGCCAAAACTTGTTATTTGTTGCAAGACAAATTGTGGATGATATTATACATAAAATGGAGGATGTGAAAATTATGGTAGGTGATATTAGCAAGGCTTTTGATACAGTAGTACATGATGCTTTGTGGGATGTTTTGGGGAGATATGGGTTAGGTAAAAAAATTAGGAGATTGTGTATGTCAGCATATCAAAATAATAGAGTGAGAATGTTGCTGAATGGGTTTCAGAGTAAAGAATTATGCCTGAGGTGTGTTATAATGCGAGTATATACCATGAGTGGAATATTATTTGCCTTAGTAATGAATGTGTTAGTGAAAGAAGTAGTTTATAAAATGAAAAATGCTAGATATATGATGTAAAAGGAAATGGTAATGCCATTGGTTTTGACATACACATACAATATAGCTGTTGTTGGTAAGAACAAAATATGGATAAAGGAAGCACTGGTTTGCCTGAATGGATGTTTAAAGGAAATGAGACTGAACTTGAATAAAGGTAAAAGTAAACATTTGGGTGATGTGGTGAAAATTGGTGGATGTATTTTTCAATGAACAAAGTGTCTTTGCTAGGGATAACATTTGGGAAAATGATATGGTTAGTATGCAATGAGAAGGTTTGATAAAAAAACAAAATAAATATGTCTTCTTTGGAGGACGTATAGATTAGAATTCGAGGTAAAAGGTTATCTATTAAATTCAGTATTAATGGACAATATAGTATATTAAGTGTTTATATAATTTCAGAAAAAAATGTAAAGGAAATTGTGCAACTGGTGTTTTCATTCATATTTTGTTCAAGATTAAATCCAGTGAAAAGAAATGTGTTGCATATGAGTGAAGATGGGGTACTAAATCCAGTTGTTTATTCTGCTTTTTTAAAGTAGTATAGTGTGCCAAACTGGGTAAAAGAAGAGGATGTGGATTTAATAGTGAGAATGTTTGAATATAAGCACACAGCTTCTGGGAGATGAGTGTAAGAAAAAGAGAAAAGGAATAGGAGAATGAATAAATTAAGAAATTCTCAAGAAAAATACTAACATGAAAAATAAAAAATGCCATAGAGAAAGATAGAAGGGTGTGGTATAATAATGTGATAAAACAGTATTATTATGTAAATCCAATGGAAAATTTCCAGAAGAAGTGAATAAAACCATTAAAGTAAGGAAAAAGTGGTGTACCAGGATATTAGAGCTTCACTCTCTAGCTGAATTTTTTGGCATCCATGTCTCGAACACATAATAAGCAGGTTATAATCAGCAACATGCTCATAATCCTCTATATTATCTCCAGTATCCAGTGCTACAAGTGGTGTGACTGTCTTTTAGGTATTCCTTTAAATACTTGCTCTACAGACAGACATATCTTAAAAAGTTTAGTATTATAGGTAAATTCTTTTTTTAGGAGCAACAAGTAGTTATGAAAAGAATTCTCACTTATCTTACATGAATGTTATGTCAAGTCTTTTCTGAACTTGTGGAAAAAATTCAATAAATTTCTATCATATAGAATCAAATGGCTAAACCTATGGGACCACTTGACAGATAAGATTAATAGATATAGTTCTGTGAGTGATCTTATGTTTAATTAGGAATTATCATACTGTTTATTATTTGGCATTACTCCTCCCATGTTCAGTATGCTATGACCAGAGACCTATAAAGCTGTCTATTCTGAAGAGTGTTTGTTTATACTCTTGTTACTTTTTTCACAGTTAATATAAAACTCAGATTGTGCAGTGCTGTTGTATCAGCTTCAAAACATGTAAAACATCCTTTCTTGATAATCCTTTCATTAAGGATTTTGTGGTTCTACATTCTATGTTGATGAACTGGTATAGTTTCAAATAACTGCAGTATATTGTACACATGGCAATTTATTTTACTTAGACGTTAGTTTTATTCCTTTAGGTTTCATACTACATTGCGTATATAACCAGGATAGTCAGAGCTACTGTTTCAGCTTTAGATCTTTATAAGCTGGTCTTTTGTATAATTTTTGTGTTTAAGATTTTTTTGGCCATGTACATCTACATTCTTTGCTGAAGTTCCAGTTCAACATACCTGTGGCTTTTAGTATATATTTTGATATACTTTGAAATGGTCCCTATCAGTTTATCAAAAAATCAATTTATCAAATGGCATTTTCAGTGCAATTACATTGAACGCATGCCACTCGTCGAATTGTTAATACTGACATCACAGTACAGTGAGGATTGGGAAATTTGGCCTTTCCTCACTATAGTGCGATCTTGGAGTTGGTATACATAATTAGTGGGGGGATGTGGGGGGGCACAGCCCTCCACATGAGAGTAATTCAATGAATGGCATATTTGATGAAATGCCGTTCATTTAAGTGACAGTTCAATGAAGTGATATAGACCCACTTTGAAATTCAATATGTTATTCTTGTATATGTTACTTACATTGTATGTTGAAAATGGTTTTAACACCAGAATTCTGCAATGCATTTTCATATGCTTTCCCCTATCTTTTTAAATGCATGTAACTTCTTCTTGGTGTTTCTGTGGCTTACTGTTGATTGAAGGGCTTCCCAACCAATAGGGAATAGCTCCATTATTTAAAAATATGTTCCTCTCCAGCAGACACTTATATTGTTATTTGAGGATTAAGTGACTTTGATTTTTTTTATTTGTACTCTAATTCCTGCCATGTTTGGATACTGAGGCCAAACAGTGTTCATTTTTACTTTATGCACTCTCCCCTATCTTTTTAAAGATGTAGGAAATACATTCATCTTCTTCTTCATGGTGTTTCTGAGGGTTACTGGTGACTGAAAGGCTTCCCAATCAAAATGAATGATCGCTGGTATATAAAAGTACATCCTTCTTGAGGAGACATACGAATGAGATGACATTTGCATCTTGCTTGTGGATAGGAATGCTTGTGGATAGAAACAAGAAGTTTGGGTTTTGAATGTGTCACTCTGTCAGTCAGTAGTACATTTGTTGTATAGTACTGGCTTCATATTTATTCGATTAAAGTACAAACTGAAATGTTTATTAATGTAGTTTTTATTCTGTAAATCACTGTGTATAAATTTAATATCAGTAAGCTCCTTCATCTTGTACAATTGGCTCACTTTATAGTGTCTTAACATATTGTAGCTTCCATGCAAATTTAATACAATACAAATTTTAGTGAAAAGCTGTTGTATGTTCTAAATTTCACTCCTCTAGCTTATTATCAGACACATTGTTTCTACATTTATCATATGTAAAGCATTTATTAACTCAAGGATTATCTAATTACTCATCATTTTGGACAGAGCTCACAGCTTTTATTTACGTACAGTGGTATTTGACCATAATCATAATATTAATCTATTTTTCTGGCCATTACACTTGAATATACTTTATTTTATATTTCTTAGTACCATTATTTGTTTAACCTTGCTTTGGGGCATAATTTTGATATTACTCTACATTTCTGTCTATTATAATTGGAGTTACTTTATTTCATGTCATAATAGTATTATTTTTTAAACTTATGTTTACTATATTTAATAATCAATGAATTATGCTATGATATTTTATTTATTTACATTTGTTGACCAAGATTATCTGACTAGGACATACACCTTTTCATAGAGGCCCAGGGAGAAAAGCTCCATTTGTAAGTATGAAAACATTTAAAAAAAACAATAGTGGTTTTACAAATCACTATCTTAATATTAATAAACAGATATAAATAACACTATCATATATATTGTTACTATCTTCATAGGTATAAAGGAAGTACCAGGCTAGCTGCCCCTGCAGGCCATTTCAGGCCTAGCCAATTTCTCTTTCTGTGTTTGAATTAACCTACTCCATTTGGTTAGAAAATGGCTTTACCCATCCCATTGTAGATAATTATATGCTACCTCTCATAAGAATAGCTGTGATCATACCAAAGATAATTTGAAGGGACCCATGCATGGGATAAGCATTTAGTAGCTGCTTCTGCCCATTATTAGTACAGGGGCAATCCTAAGGTAAAATTTTCTGTTTCCCAATTTTAGATCCAAGTTGCATTTGAATATGGACAGGGATGAACTTTGTTTTATGTGGATGGGGAGTCAGTTCCAGAGCAGTAGTATCTTCTGTGAGATATGTCTGTCCCTATAAACCATTCTATTGATGTTGCAGAGGAGATACCAGGTATTTCTGAGGCCATCTGACTTGCTGATGTGCATTAAATCCATCAATATTGGGTCAGAGGATGCCTTGTATGCTAGACATACGTCTTCTCTTAGCAATTTGTAGGAGACTGAGTATATCAACAAGGCTTTGAGTTGGTCCATGTAGGGCATGCTGTTTAGGCATTGTTTCCTTTCAGTAAGGTAACTGTGGGTGTTCCATTTGCTGTATGTGTATGGTCTAATTAATAAGTCATTCAGAGTAGCCAAGGGGGGGCATTATACTCAATGATTGGCATAATGAGGGCTGAATAAAGATATCTACATGGAAATGAAGGATGTAATACATTACGAGATATGCAGGTACAATATTAACAAACATACATTATGAGATATGCATATACAATTTTCACAAACACCATATACAAGTACAGTTTTAACAAGTGCATTATAGGACAATCAGAGAGAAATTGCCATGAGTTTGTACAAATGCTTGAAATTGAAGCCATGTGGCAGAGTACAAGAAATCAGATGGGAAAGATGAGAGCTAGGAAAGTTTAGAGTGTGTTTTGGGCAAGACGTGGGTAACAGTTATGTAGTCTGTCATAAAGGTTGTGACGGTGAAGGGCCTATGTCTCTAATGGACAAAGGCAACCTGTAAATGGTTCATCTCCCAGGCTCCTACTTGTAAATGTTTCATCTCACAACCCCATGCTTACACTTATCCAGGATACCAGAACTTGTCAGAGATTTGGGGTGCATGGCTAGGCTTAAAAAGGCTCTTGTAGTCATTAGCCTAGTAAACACCTATGGACCTATGAACCAGGTTTCTAAACAAGCTATGGCAAGTGCGTATAATTGTACTGACACCATGTCTAGAGCTTCTGCTTTTTCTGTGGTATTAAAAAGATTTATTTGGTGGCATAATCAGAATTGTATTGATTTCAACACTGGAATTCTTAGCCTGGATCTGGCATGTGGGTCTTCAGCTACACAGATCCTAAAAGAGTGGGATGACAAAGTTAAATTTATGCACTGAGTCTCGAAGATTTTTCTGGTACACAGGTCATGCTCTAACAAAGCCACTTCTCAGTCCTTTCGGACAGTGTTTCTTAAACTTTTGTAGATGAAGGAACCCTGCAGAAAAATATTTCTTCTTTTGGAGCCCCTATGAAAATTTTCAACAAGCATTTAATCAATAAATATATGCAAACATAAATTTTAAAGCTACACAGCAATTTAACTGTTCCAGGTTCAGACATACTCACTCTTAATGGGAAGGATGGCCTTGCATTGCACGGCATAAGTTGTCAATATTTGGTAAAGATTTGTTTAAGAGAGCCTTAATGTAGGTATCAAATTTAACCTGTTTCAATATTTTGTTTTGGTTGCAGTGACAGTGGAAGATCCACTTTCATATAAGTATGTAGAAGGGAAATGGAGTAGGATCCTACTACTCACTATAACATTTTCCCCAAAAATTTTCAAAAGGTAATTTAGTCTTCAGATTGTTCAGTGTAATATCTGAGGAAAGACAGCCCACAAATTGCCTTAATTTGTACATAAATCATTCTTTGCTCCGTCATTAGCATTAAATATATCCAGAACCCACATAAAAACCTTCTCTTGGATCCTGACTTGAGGGCAAATAGTCTTCAAATTTTAGTGACATTTTCTAATGTTTGATAATAATAAGTTTCAGTTGCTTAAACTGTAATCTACATTTCTCTTTTCATTCATTCTGTCATCCAAAGTGTTGAAATTGTTGAATCAGTTGTTGTCTGTTCTTTGCATCCAAAGTTTAATTTTCTTCTTTTGGCCTTCTGCTATATTGTAACTGTCAACCACTGTTTTGTGTGTTCCCTGAAGAGACAAGTTAAACTCATTTAAAAGTTGAAATATGTGTTCAAGGTAACATAACTTCGTGTTCCAATCTGTTTCTTTGAAAACAGCCAAGTCTACAACTAGCAATGCCTCGTTCTCTTTCTCCCCAGTTCCTACAGCCATTATAAAAAAAAAAAAAAACTACTCCAGAAACTAAAACCTACTACACTTGCCGTAGATAACTTACTCAGTGAATACCTCAGAATTAGGGATGAATCTATAGTCTTCCCAGTTTCAATCCTTATAAATAGATCCATTCTTGAAAACAAGGTTTCTCAACTGTGGAAAATCTCCCATGTAATCCCATTTCATAAAGGGGGACCTTCCACAGAACTGACACTCTATCGCACAATTGCTGTTCTTTCACCTCTTTCTAAGCTACTTGTAAGGTGTATTCATCTCCATGTCATGGAATTCTTACTAACAAATAACCTTCTCTCAAACACTCAGCATGGGTTTCGCCCATAGCACAGTACCACTATAGCTCTTTTATCCATCACTAATACAGTAAACCAACACAGGAATAACAACTTTCTATCTGCCATCTTTCTAGACCTATCAAAAGCAAGCTTTTGATATGGTCTCCCATTCCAAAGTAATAGATGTACTAACTGAACTATCCTTTTCACCATCTGCCACAGCTTGGTTTAATAACTATTTATCTGGCCATCAACAATCTGTTCTATGGCAGTGTTAATAGGTTCATAGGTTGTTTCATAGGTTGGTACTAGGCTATCAGCCCTAGGGCCTATACAAGCCTAGCCATACCAATTCCCTGGCTATTTCTTTCCACACTATTTGCTTCCCTGGACCCCTGTCTAGCAGGGCAACTGACATGATCCCCAGGGTGAATTTCCTTTCTCCCATCCAGTCATCAAGGTTCCTTTTGAAGAGGGCCAAAGAGGCACTCTGCTTGACATGTATGGTCAATCTATTCCAGAGTCTGGGGAGTCTCTGGGTCAGGAACCTATCCCTCCATCATGTTTTCTTTATTGTGATGACAAGGTTTAGATCCCTGGAGTGTGTGGCTCTGAGGGATTGGGAATTCTTTAAGTGGAGCATGTCCAACAGCTCTGGGTTTGACATGGCCTTGTATGTTAAGCAGAGGTCGCCTCTGAGTAGACGATATGCGACAGAGTATAGCTGGAGTTTTTAAGGCTGTCAGCGTAGGGCATCTGTTTTAGGCCTGTGACCTATCTCCATGCATTCCTTTACCCATTGGTGTTCCCCAAGGATCTATCTTGGACCCTCTCCTTTTCTCCCTCTTTACTAATAATCTACACACAGCTACTCCACATGGTTCTATAATACAGTATGCAGATGACCCAACACTTATCGGTGCTGCTACTCCTCTATCAGCTCTTCATTCTCAAAACAAGAATATTTTTCTTCTGTTGGAACATGGTAAGCCAATGCCCATCTAATCCTAAACCCAAACAAAACTAAATTATTACTCTTCCAACCTAACAAGACATCTATTTCATGCATACCATTTAACATAATATCCAAAGACAATAATGTCATCTCCCCGGCAACCCATACAAAGCTTCTTGTAGTGGAAATAGAAAATAATCTAAAATTCGATGTACATGTTTCCCTAACAATAAACAAGTCCATAAGAAACTTGGAAGTTGATATAGGCACAAAAGGTTCCTGACCAAAATAGCCAAAATTACATTAGCACAAACCCTTTTGCTCTCCACTCTACTATATGCCTCTCCAATTTTAACTAATCTTAGGAAAGCTAACTTATCTAAACTAGAAGCATGTTATAATAAAACTGTTAAGTTTGCATCTGACTGCCCATATAGAACACACCATTGTACAGCTTTAAGGATACTAGACTGGCTTGAACTTCCCAACATTATTCATCACAACCAACTCTCTCTAACTCAAAAAATTGTAATATAACCAACCAGAACCCTTTCACTTAAACATCTCATCCTTCCTTACAGTTTCAGCAGACCACTTCGCTCTAACAATAAGAACTTACCATCTGCATGACCAACAACACTGCAGGAGAATCTTTAATTTCCAGCTATATATCTAACTACATTCTCTCAATCTCATCCCCTAACCACTTTAAGCCATCACTTAAAGCTTATCTAAAACATAAGTGGCTATGTTCCTGTACTAACCCTCTGTGAATGCTCTGATACATCATAGTATACCTCAACCATATCCAACTTCTTCCCCAGTGTTTAATCTTTTATTCCTACAGGCCTGTCTTAACATTACATCTTGACATACGTCATACTTTACAAATAGTACTATGTTCAAAGCCTAGGTTTTGTTGTCATGACATAAATAAAAAACAAAGAACAGAAAGGCTGCCACAACCATGTAAAAGTAAAAAAAGTTTGTTTAATAAATCCTGGATAAGCACTTTCGCTTTATGCAATGCTTCTTCAGATCCAGGAAAAGACAAACATAAAAATGGTTTCAAATTTAAATAAAACAAAAGCCAATCATCAAAGGGCTAAAAAACCTCACCCAGTGACATCACACAGCTACTTCCTCCTTCTTCTCTTTAAGGCTGGTTTGAGACAGGCAGCTGTATTTAATCCTGGGTACTTATTAGCCTGCAACTTAAATATCCAGTATAACTCTAAACTTTCCACATAATCATTCAGACTGCCCTCCTAGGGTTGGCATTCGTACATTGAAGGGCTCTAAATAAAAAAGCCATGCCCTGGATCTTCTTTAACATGTTTAGCTAAGGCATTTTGAATATTTAGAACCTTTATGTCATGTTGATGTCCTCGAATTCTGTCTTTTAATTTTTGCACCGTCTTACCTACATAGAAACTGGTGCAGGCTCTACAAATAGCAAGACAGACCACCTTATGTGTTTGGCAGTCTGCATAACTCTTTGGTTCAAATATAAATTCAAAATTGGGATGCTCAAATCTCTGCTGTTTGCTAATCATAGAGCATACCTCGCATCTATGACAAGGAAACCTACCCAACCTGTGCGAAAAGGGTTTGGCCAGAAGTGGCACTCTATCACATAACAATTGTTTCAGGTTCTTAGAATTCCTGAACCCAAACTTAGGTTTGGCTCCAACAATACTTGCTGTTTTATTGTCAATAGTTAACAGATCCCAATTCTTTTGAATAATGTCATGAACCAAATGTACATCATTGGTAAACTTGGTAAAAAACCTCACTTCTTTGTTCATCCACTTCCTCCTTCTGTTACTATACTATCCTTGACCTTGTCTATTGAATAAATATGGTCTAGTTGTCATTACCCTGTTTGACATAACCCTTTCCATGGTTGGCTCTATGTCACTCATTGCTTATCCCCTAGCTCTAAACTGGGTGGATAGCAATTTCATATTAGAAGCACAATCCATAGGTTCAGTGCACAATCTGGAGAGTCTAGCATACTGGCTCTGATTAATATTGGGGAATATGTACCTAGGGTGTATACTGTCATGTACTAACAAAGTATTTCTTCAGCAAGCTTTCCTAAAAATGGTAGTGTGTAGCTGTCCTTGTACATTCTTAGTTACTTTCACATCCAAAAAATAAATACTTGAATCAGATGTATGTAAAAGATAAACAATCAGTGACATCATTAACATAATTAAAACATTCTTGCAACTCAAAATGACTACCATCCCACAATATAAATACATCATCCACAAAGTGTCAATATAAATTGATGTGACTGGAGAATACAGGATGATGGACTACATGTTCTTCTTCCCAATAATCCATTACCAGATTCACATAAGAGTTAGCACAGGGGGTGCCCATGGCAACCCCCCATCTTTATAAAAATAACTTTCCACCAAACATAAAAATATTATGTTCCAAAACTAGTTCTAGCAGGGTACATATAACCATAATATTGCTGTCAGTGTACATACTCTTATGTCTTAAAGTCTCCCTGACTGCTTGCACACCATACTCATTGGGTATGCTGGTGAAAAGATTTTTAACATCTAATGTTACAAAAATGTTAGTGGAAACATCCCCTTCACCAATGGTCTGGTCAATATAATGACCAAGGTCCATCAAGAAATGATTGGTATCCCTTAGTTTAGTTGCTGTAGAGCACAAAACCCCTTTCAATCTATCTTCTATAAAAATGAATAAGGGTTCTGTCATCCAACCCACCCCTGCCACTATGGGTCTCAGGGGCAGGTGTATAGGGTATTTATGTATAGCTCTTTGATGACCGGTATCATGGGGTGTTCCACAACAAAAAACTGATAGAGTTGCTCATCAATGGTACGGCACATTAACAAATCATACAGAACATCAGATACATATTTCTTAAGTCTTTCAAATTCAAGTCTGTCAATTCTCCTGTAAGTATTTTCCTCATTAAGTAGTTTATACAAATGAGTCATTATAGTCCTTAAGATTCAACATTACCAGTGCACCCCCTTTATATGCTGGTCTTATACCCAAGTCTTGATTATTTATCAAAGAATGTAACGTTGCACATTCTGTTTCAGTTAAATTATAGAAAACTCTTTTATGTGGTACATTCAGCATTTCACATGTTCACTCTCACAAATGTGCAAACAAATACTTACATGTGGTGACAAAGGTGGATTAAACAAACTAGGATTTTTAAAAACATGCGCTTCCACTGATTCTTTGTTTCCAAACATCAGTTTTAAAGTAAGATTGCGGGTAAACTGATGTAAATCTAATAGTACCTTACTCAAATCTGATGAGGCAGCAGGGATGAATGATAATCCTTTATCTAAAAGAGAACATTCTATCATAGTCAAATAATGGTCAGACAGGTTCACAACCAAGGAACTCACTTCTGAGGTTTCCTGTTGTTCCGTGGATGTTCCTCTGAAAATTTTCTCTTTTTTCAACCTCTGCTGACAGAGCGTGAAGGAGTCCTTCCCCTCATCTTCATGGGGAGGGGAAAATCCATGGAAACCAAAGAGGTTTTCGGTCTGGCTCCAATTCTGTCATGAACTCGTGCTTCTTGGCTCAATGTTGGTGTACTACTCACATGGCATGAAGTCACTAAAGTAACAGTAGAAATAGCACTTGAAGCAGCCACTATAGAACTACTGACAACATTACCACTAACAACCTGTAGTGTGTCAGTGGGGGGGGGTGGTCAATAGGAGCATCAGATTCTACTGCTTCCTTGATAAGTTGTCTAGGCCATGCAAATACATGGCCACTACTAAAGTCTCTACAATCACGCTGCAATTTTCTGATTTTAGTCTGTTGCATTTTTCATTCATATCCAGCAACGTTACTAAATGTCAGTTTTAATATATGTTCATAGGAGTCTCCTTTGAACTGGGTGATTAATTCCTTATAAAGAGACTCCACTTCCTGTTAAAGTTTATCTACTAAAGGCTTAAAATAGTGTATCATCAAATTTATGTAGCTAAAACGTACCTCCAAATTCATCTGTTACCATATTTTCAGTAATAAAGGGTGTGTCTCACCAAAAGTAGGCATGCAGAGAGCACGCATCCTTCTCATCACTACTTTAAAGTGCTGACAGGCTTCCATATACAGTCTCTGCCTCTGTAGTCTTTTTAGTTTAAAAAGTTATTGTTCCAATTCTCTAGATTTAATATGAAAACTGTTCATACTCACTGTTGCTGCTTCTGTTTCAGCATTACTATCCACTCCATCAAAGATGGTTTCTAGCAGAGGATTACTCAAAGGTTTGAACATTCTTTGCCATTGTAGTTGACTTCCCAAATGAGATTGATTATAGTCCAATTCCACATTCAAACTTTCTACCATTTCATGTGAAGAGCCCAAACGAAAACAATACAAATAGCAAAAAAAGGCTCCAAAACACATAAAAGCCTATGCGGGACGGACTGTATAACAAATAAAAACCAAAAAACAGCAATGCTACCATAACCATATAAAAAGTAAAAGAAATGTGTGTTTAATACATTCTGGGCACTTCTTCAGATCCAAAGAAAGTACAAACATATAAAAATAGTTTCAAATTTAAATAAAACAAAAGCCGATCATCAAAGGGCTAAAAAACCTCACCCATTGACATCACACAACTACTTCCTCCTTCTTCTCTTTAAGGATGGTTTTAGACAGACAGCTGCATTTAACCCTGGGTACTTATTAGCTTGCAACTTAAGTATCCAGTATAACTCTAAACTTTCCACATAATCATTCAGGCTGCCCCCCTAGGGTTGGCCTTCGCACATTGCAGAGCTCTAAATAAAAAGCCATGCCCTGGATTTTCTTTAACATGTTTAGCTAAGGTATTTTGAATATTTAGAACCTTTATGTCATGCTGATTTCCTCAAATTCTGTCTTTTATTTATTGCACCATCTTACCTACATAGAAACTGGTACAGGCTCTACAAGTAGTAAGATAGACCACATCATGTGTTTGGCAGTCTGCATAACTCATTGGTTCAAATATAAATTCAAAATTGGGATGCTCAAATCTCTACTGTTTAATAATCATAGGGCATACCTTGCATCTATGACAAGGAAATGTACCCAAACTGTGCAAAAAGGGTTTGGCCAGACGTGGCCCTCTATCACATAACAATCATTTCTTGATGGACCTTGGTCATTATATTGACCCGATCATTGGTTACGGGGATGTTTCCACTAACATTTTTGTAATGTTAGATGTTAGAAATCTTTTCACCAGCATACCCAATGTGTATGGTGTACAAGCGGTCAGGGAGACTTTAAGACATGAGTATGTACACTGACAGTAATATCATGGTTATATGTACCCTACTAGAATTAGTTTTGGAACATAATGTTTTTATGTTTGATGGAGAGTTATTTTTACAAAGATGGGGGGGTTGCCATGGGCACCCCCTGTGTTAACTCTTACGCAAACCTGGTAATGGATTATTGGGAAGAAGAACATGTATTCCATCATCCTGTATTCTCCAGTCACATCAAATTATATCAACGCTTTGTGGATGATGTATTTTTATTGTGGGATGTTCATTTTGAGTTGCAACAATATTTTAATTATGTTAATGATGTCACTGATTTTTTATCTTTTGCATACACAGTATCTGATTCAAGTATTGATTTTTTTGGATGTGAAAGTAACTAAGAATTTACAAGGACAGATACAGACTACTATTTTTAGGAAAGCTTGCTGGAAAAATAGTTTGATAGTACATGACAGTATGCACCCAAGGTAAGTATTCCCCAATTTTACTCAGAGCCAATTTACTAGACTCTACAGATTGTGCACTAAACCTATGGATTGTGCTTCCCATATAGAATTGCTATCCACCCAGTTTAGAGCTAGGGGGTATGTAATGAGTGAAATAGAGCCAACCATGGAAAGGGTTATGTCAAACAGGGAATGACCACTAGACCATATTTATTTAATAGACATAGTCAAGGACAGTATAGTAACAAGAGAAGGAAGTGAGTGAACAATGAAATGAAATTTTTTTTACCATGTTTACCAATGATGTATTTTTGGTTTGTGACATTATTAAAAAATACTGGGATCTGTTAACTACTGACAATAAAACAGTAGGTATTGTTGGATCCAAACCTAAGTCTGGGTTCAAGAATTCTAAGAACCTGAAACAATTGTTATGTGATTAAGGGACACATCTGGCCAAACCCTTTTTGCACAGTGTGACGATTGGGGAGAGATGGGCGAAGGCTGCCAGCCTAGTGAAATAGAATGTGATATATATTTCTGACATTTGTAAATAAATGTAAAATACAGGCTTGTGTTTTTAAATGTAAGAAAACACTGTAAAATGTGAACTTCAAGATTCTTGCCACCTGCTGTAAGGAAAACCAAGCCAAGTATTTCAAATGTGTCTTTTTAAGTTGAAAAGATCTTATGAATCTCTTTAATGTTTTACAATTAGGCTCCAGTGCGCATGGATGAAGGTTTCATGCCCATTGTTTTAAGGCTAAAGTTTATGACCAGAATTTAGATGTGGAAGGTGCTTTATTGCTCTAGTTTATGCTAGAATGTATATGTGAAATGCCTTGTATTGTTATAAGTTTCTGAGTAGGTGTTAGATTTCTAGATAATGCAGTTTGTGGCCTGAGAACTCAGACCAGGTGTTAAGATGATGCAGTTTGTTTGCCTGGGAGTTTGTTTGCCTGGGAAAACCTAAGTGTCAAAAATGATGTAATTTGGGGAGGGACCCAGCAAACATGTTTGTTAGTAATGTTTAAATACTATTTCTCATGACTGGGGAGCATTTTGACTTTGGACATCCAACTTATCGGCACTCTGCCTTGTGCTCACATGTAAGTTTTAGCACTGTGATTTCTTGTAGAAATAGTTAAAGCTAGTAAAGTTTAATTAGGTATTTTTCTTTGAAATCAGACCTGTCCTACTGTATTATTTTAAATTTCTGTGTGATCTCTGAACTCTTAGCTATCTCTGTGGTGTAGTAGTTTTGTCTTGTATTTTAATTATTTATTATTAAATATTTTTAAAACCTTCTACCTGTGGCTGTTTTGTGTAGAGATATGCTCTAGAGTACATTGCATATTTATAGAGGTTATTGTAATAGGCCACTCTAAAGTAAGCCTTGACTGTTAGTCATACTACCATTGGGTATTAATATTGCACAGTAATAATTGGACACCCTTTTAAGAGCCTTTTAGTAGCTGATATTATTTGCTGGGTGGTGGCAGTAACTACTATCGTATAGTCTGGGTAAAGGGGCGCAGTTGGAGAATCTGTGTCAGTCTTTCCCAGGAGTGTCTGTGAAGTTGTATAAATACTTATATCAAAGTGTGTGTGTGTTGTGTCAGCTAATTGGCAGGGACACAAAGCACTAGTTGGACAGAGAGGGTACTGGAGGCTTTAGCTTGCCCAGTTAGGCTGAGACCTGGACCCTATAGCTGTGCCAGTGGGGAGTCTTATTGGGGACCTGGTGAGCAAGGGAGCAACCAGCCCCAGACTGACTGTGATCTCTGTGTGCACTTAAGGGAAATTGTACTTTACTGTGTGTATTCGTTATCCTTTCCTCTTCTAGGAGACAACCTCCCTGGTGTTAGTGGAGAGAATTGAGGCTCCTTGATTGCTGTGCCAGGGCATGGTCATCACAAGTTCTGGCAGTGGTGGGATCTACTTCACATACTAATTGGCTTGTAGTGGTGTGGGTAGACCTAATTCCTGTAGCTTATGTACTGTGATCTCTAACATTTTTTTATACTCAAAAACAGCCATGGAGTGTATACTCAGAGTTCAGATCACAATTGTTTTATTTCTTTTGTTAGCTTAGTGTTAGTCAGGGTGAGCAGGCAGCATGTCAGTAGAGGAGTATGGAAAGCCGACAAGCAGAGATGTGCCAGGCTAGGGGAATGTGCATGGAAACCTGACTAAAGCAGACCTGACTGCAGCCTTGGTTACAGCTGCTTCAAAAAACAGCAGCCTGGAGGATAATCAGACTAACAGTGGAGATACAATATTCTTGGAGAATGGATAACTCAACCTTTCTGCAGTGGACGTAAAAATCCAGCTGGAGCTAAAGAGACTTGAGTTGGAGGCCAGATGTATGGATCTAACAGCAGCTGAGAAAATAAGGAGTCTACAAGCTAAGGAAAATGAACAGCAGAGAAAGCATAAGAGGGAAATGCTGACTCTTCACCAGAGTCATGGAGGTAATGGGGAAGGGAGTAACTAGACCCCAGAAGCATAAAAGGTCAGTAAATTTCTTCCACAGTTTAAAGAGGGGGATAATTTTGATAGCTTCATTCATATGTTTCAGTGGGTATTTAAACAGTATGAAGTTGACCGAGGGCTCTGAGTACTGTTCCTGACCCCCTTACCCCATGGTAAAGCTGTAACTTCTTTAGCAAAAATGCATGACACTGACTGTTTTGATTATACTGCTATAAAAAGACATTTATTAGAATGTCTTAAGCTAACACCTGAAATGTAGAGGAAAAAGGTTCGTGAGCATAGACGCAAGGCAGATGAAAATGTATGTGAATATGTTGCTGAACTGAGCACTTATTTTCATAGCTGGGTGAGTGGATGTCAGGACACCACTTTTGAAGGGCTGGCAGACCTTTTGGTACGGGAACAAACCCTTAGCACTTTGCCTGGGGATGTGAGGATCTGGTTAGCTGATAGACAGTGTGCTACTTCAGAGGAGTTGGGGAAGAAGGGAGACCTATACCTAGGAAGCAGGTCAGCCCTGCACAGGAAAGGGACCCCCATTACTGTTCATGGGACTAAAGGAAACCATGGTGGGCAGCACAGACTGCCGCAACAGAATCCACCAGTAGCAGGGAAAGCCACTAGTCCAGGTACACATCCAGGACCTAGGGCACAATGTTTTGAATGCAACCAGTGGGGCCATCTGGCATACAGGTGTCCATGGAGGCAAGGTGGGGAACCAAAGGTGAGGGTGCCAGTAAGTGGTACAGAGAAAATGCCAATAGTAGGTTGTCTTGAGACAAAAGGGGTATGGAACTACCATCCTGCAGATGTCCTGAGAGGGAAGGATTTGGATGCGGCAGTACCATGTACGTATGCAGTTACATGCAGTGAGGCTAGGAGACAAGCATGTGGGTCTTGTAGCCTGGGGGAGACCCAGACAGAGTGCATACTTGCAGCCAGGACTGCTGAGGTGGTTACTTCAGGGAGTGAGCTATGCTGTAGCAGTGAGACAGAATGTGAGCCACAGCTGCTATTGGGTACTGATATTCCCTTGGACAAGGTAACTGCAAAGGTAGAGGTGAGTAGTAGTACCCAGGCTGACAGTGAGGCACTGCTGTCAGAGAATGCCAGACTTCCTGTGGAAGGGGAGCTGGGAAGGGTTACAAGGAGAGACTTGAGACAGCCTCAGCTCTCAAACCCTACATTGCAAGGCCTGAGGCAGGTAGCTAGGGAGGCACCTGATTCTCAAGGGAAGGGGGAATCTGTATACTGGAACAAAGGGTTACTGTACAGAGAGTGGACCCCTGAGGGAGTGCTAGAACGTGAGAGAGTACAGCAGTTGGTAGTGCCTAGAGCTTACTGTCTGGCACTTCTAGCCATAGCCCATGATATTACCCTTGCAGGTCATATGGGCATAAAATGTACAAAGAGGTGTATTATGCAAAACTTCTATTGGCCTGGAATTTCCAGAGATGTAAAAAGGTACTGCAGGACATGTGAGCAGTGCCAAAAAGGTAGGCAAGGCAGGAGACAAGGTGAGGGCTCCTTTGATGCCTTTGTCTGTGATTGAGGAGCCATTTCAGAGGGTAGCTTTGGATACTGTGGGTCCTCTGAGTACCCCAAGTTCCACAGGGAAAAAGTATATCCTAGAGATTGTAGATTATGCTACATGATATCCTGAGACAGTGGCTTTGCCCTCCATTGAGGCAGAGAAGGTGGCAAATGCTTTGCTAGAGATTTTCAGCAGGGTAGGTTTCCCAAAGGAAATACTGTCTGACAGAGGTGCCAATATTATGTCAGACCTGCTGGCTTGTCTGTAGAAGTCCTGTTTGGTGAAGCACATGAAGACCACCCCCTACCATCCCCAGACTAATGGTCTCGTTGAGAGGCTAAACTCTACAATCAAGTCCATGCTACGGGCATTTGCAGATCAGTTTAAGAGGGAGTGGGACAAATATTTGCCTCATCTGTTGTTTACTCACAGAGAGGTTCCCCATGAATCCACAGGTTTTTCACCCTTTGAGTTGCTGTATGGGCATAGGGTGAGGGGACCTCTTTATTTAATTCGAGATGAATGGGACGGTGAGTGTGAGTCTCGCAAGGAGTCTGTTGTAACATATGTCCTGAATGTCAGGACAAGGCTCAGGAAACTCATGGACTTGGCCCAGGAGAACCTGGCAGAAGCCCAACAACAGAATAAGGTGTGGTATGACAGGAATGCTCGAGCTAGAGAGTATGCTGTAGGGCAGCAGGTGATGGTTCTCATTCCTGTCAGACACAAGTTGCAAACAGCTTGGGAGGGACCCTACAAGGTGGTAAGAAAGGTAAGTGATGTTAACTACATGGTGGAAGTGTAGGCAGATGGCAGGGGCATAAATTGTACCATGTTAACATGATGAAACATTACCATGATAGGGAGGCCCTTTTGCTGAGCATTTGCAGTGGATTGCAGGAGGAGTCTAAGAGAGATCTTGTGACTGATCTCCTCAGTGAGGCTCGGGCTGACACCAAAGTGGAAGGGGTAGCAATGTCCCAGCAGCTATCTCCTACCCAGGTTCAAGAAATCCGAGCAGTTTTGCAGGAGTTTGGGGGCATGTTCACCGGGAAACCAGGGAGCACCCACCTGGTGCAGTACCAGGTGGATACAGGACTCCAAAGGCCTATCAGGCAGGTCCCTTATAAGGTGCCTGAGAGAGTCAAACAGACTCTGAGGGAGGAGGTTCAGGAAATGTTGGAACTAGGGGTGATTCAAGAGTCCAACAGTCCCTGGGCCTCACCAGTGGTGTTGGTGACAAAGAAGCATGGCAGGAACATGTTCTGTGTGGATTACAGGAAATTAAATAGTCACACAGAGTCAGATGCTTACCCCATGCCTAGGACAGATGAGACCCTAGAGCAGCTGGGTGGGGCTAAGTATCTTACAACCATTGATCTTACCAAGGGTTACTGGCAGGTGCCCTTGACTCCCAGTGCTAGAGAGAAGTCAGCCTTTGTGACTCCTTTCGGCTTGTATAAGTTCACAAAGATGCCCTTTGGGATGAAGAATGCCCCAGCGACTTTCCAGAGGCTGGTAGATCATATCTTAGCAGGAGCAGGAGGGTTTGCCCTTGCTTACATGGATGATATTACTATCTACAGCCATTCCTGGCAGGAGCACCTTCAGCATGTCCGGGAGGTTCTGGGTAGACTACAGAGGGCAGGGTTGACCATTAAGCCAAGCAAATGTCAGGTGGGAATGGCAGAGGTCACCTACCTAGGACATAGAGTGGGTAGAGGTAAGATAAGGCCAGAACCTGCCAAAGTGGAAGCTATTCAGGCATGGCCTGCACCTTTTACCAAAAATCAGGTGAGGGCATTCTTGTGGACAGGAGGGTAGTATAGAAAGCTCATTCCCAATTACAGTACTATAGCTGCTTCCCTCACAGACCTGACAAGGAAGAATAGGTCAGATAAGGTAGTGTGGACCTCAGCATGTGAGCAGGCATTTCAGAAGCTTAAGGAAGCTTTGGGAGGAGCCCCTGTGTTAGCCAGTCCAGACTACAGCAAAGACTTTGTAGTGCAAGTGGATGCTTCAAACTATGGGGTGGGTGCTGTTCTTAGCCAGATTTCTTCAGAGGGAGAAGAGCACCCAGTGGTTTATCTCAGTTGTAGGCTCCAACTCAGGGAGGAATGCTATGCAGCGGTAGAAAAGGAATGCCTAGCTATAGTGTGGGTACTACAAAAACTTCAGCCTTAGCTGTATAGAAGAAAATTTACTGTGATGACAGATCACAACCCTCTAACATGGTTAAACAGAGCCAGTCAGCAAAATGCCAAGTTGTTAAGATGGGGTCTGGGGTTGCAAGCATATGATATGTCAGTGCAGCACCACAATGGTAGTAGCAATGCCAATGCAGATGGGCTCTCAATACAGGGAATGGGATGAGGTACATGCAAATAGACCTGACACTCTCAAGCGATGTTCCTCAAGGGGCACTTGAAAAACTTGCTTGAGTTCCCCGGAGGGGAAGAGATGTGATGATTGGGGAGAGGTATGCGAAGGCTGCCAGCCTAGTCAAATAGAATTTGATAAATATTTCTGGCATTTGTAAATACATGTAAAATGCAGGCTTGTGTTTTTAAATGTAAGAAAACACTGTAAAATGTGAACTTCAAGATTGTTTAAACATTGCCATCTGCTGTAAGAAAAACCAAGCCAAGTATTTCAAATGTCTCTTTTTAAGTTGAAAAGATCTTATGAATCTCTTTAATGTTTTACAATTCGACTTCCATGCGGCTGGATGAAGGCTTCATGCCCATTGTTTTAAGGCTAAAGTTTATAACCAGAATTTAGATGTGGAAGGTGCTTTATTGCTCTAGTTTCTGCTAGAATGTATATGTGAAATGCCTTGTATTGTTGTAAGTTTCTGAGTAGGTGTTAGATTGCTAAATAATGCAGTTTGTGGCCTGAGAACTCAGACCAGGTGTTAAGATGATGCAGTTTGTTTGCCTGGGAAAACCTAAGTGTCAAAAATGATGTAATTTGGGGAGGACCCAGCAAACATGTTTGTTAGTAATGTTTAAATACTATTTCTCACAAGAGACTGGGGAGCATTTTGACTTGAGACATCCAACTTATCAGCACTCTGCCTTGTGCTCACATGTAAGTTTTAGCACTGAGATTTCTTGTAGGAATAGTTAAAGCTAGTAAAGATTAATTAGGTATTTTTCTTTGAAATCAGACCTGTCCTACTGTATTATTTTAAATTTCTGTGTGATCTCTGAACTCTTAGATATCGCTCTGCTGTAGTAGTTTTGTCTTGTATTTTAATTATTTATTATTAAATATTTTTAAAACCTTTTACCTGTGGCTGTTTTGTGTAGAGATATGCCCTAGAGTACATAGCATATTTATAGAGGTTATTGTAATAGGCCACTCTAAAGTAAGCCTTGACTATTAGTCATACTACCATTGAGTATTAATATTGCAAAGTAATAATTGGACACCCTTTTAAGGGCTTTTTAGTAGCTGATATTATTTGCTGGTTGGTGGCAGTAATTACTACCATATAGTCTGGGTAAAGGGGCACAGTTGGAGAATCTGTGTCAGTCTTTCCCAGGAGTGTCTGTGAAGTTGTATAAAAACTTATCTCAAAGTGTGTGTGAGTGTGTGTGTGTGTGTGTGTGTGTGTGTGTGTGTGTGTGTGTGTGTGTGTGTGTGGTGTGTCAGCTACTTGGCAAGGACATGAAGCACTGGTTGGACAGAGAGGGTACTGGAGGCTTTAGCTTGCCCAGTTAGGCTGAGACCTGGACCCTATAGCTGTGCCAGTGGGGAGTCTTATTGGGGACCTGGTGAGCAGGGGAGCAACCAGCCCCCAGACTGACTGTGATCTCTGTGTGCATTTAAGGGAAATTGTACTTTACTGTGTGTATTATTTATCCTTTCCTCTTCTAGGAGACAACCTCCCTGGTGTTAGTGGTGAGGACTGAGGCTCCTTGCTTGCTGGGCCAGGGCACGGTCATCACACACAGGTTGGGTAAATTCCCTTGTTACAGATGTAAGGTATGCCCCATGATTTGTAAACAGTAGAGATTTGAGCATCCCAATTTTGCATTTATATTTGAACCACAGAGTTATGCAGACTGCCAAACACATAATGTGGTCTATTGTAGGTAAGATGGTGCAAAACTTACAAGACGGAATGCAACGACATCAACATGACATAAAGGTTCTAAATATTCAAAATGCCTTAGCTAAACATGTTAAAGAAAATCCAGGGCATATTTTTTTTATTTAGAGTCCTGCAATGTGTGAAGGCCAACCCTAAGGGGGGCAGTCTGAATGATAACGTGGAAAGTTTAGAGTTATACTGAATACTTAAGTTGCAGGCTAATAAGTACCCAGGATTAAATGCAGCTGTCTGTCTCAAAACAGCCTTAAAGAGAAGGAAGAGGAAGTATTTGTGTGATGTCACTGGGTGAGATTTGTTTAGCCCTTTGATGATTGGATTTTGTTTTATTTAAATTTGAAACTGTTTTTATATGTTTGTACTTTGTTTGCATCTGAAGAAGTGTTGCATAATGCAAAAGCGCCTATCCAGGATTTATTAAACACGCATTTTTTTTAATTTTATTTGGTCATGGTAGCCTTGCTGTTCTTTGGTTTTTATTTGTTATACAGTGTGCCCAGCATAGGGTTTTATGTGTTTTGGAGCCTTTTTGTGTTGTCATGATGTAACAAATTTGTATTTTCTTATGTATACTACATTTTATTTACTTTATACTTTATTGATTATTGTAATTCATGCATTAAAATTTACTCCCCAGGATTCAGCAAACTTCAATGCAAGAATATCTTATTCTTGCATGGAAGGGACCGTTCCTATGCAGCATGGCAGCACGCCATGCATATTCATGAAGGCGTGCTGTTGTGCTGTAATACGGACATGGTTCTGTGTACAAGTGCAGCCCGCAGACCTCTCAACCAATTGGGGACAAATTTCAACAGAATCAGGGACAAGTCAAGAAAAAATCAGGGACAATCAGGGACACTTTTAAAATATTAGTGCTATTAATTTGAAACATTGACAGAATCAAAGCATATGAATTAATACACATTTTCTGAAGTAAAAGAAGTCTATAACTCTTAATTATTGTCATTCATTAAGTGTAATTCACCACCTTTCCTCCAAAAGTCACTAATTTTAGGAGGGACAGAGTTAAAATTTGAGTCAAAATCAGGGACATCCCTGAAAATCAGGGACAGTTGAGAGGTATGAGTGCAGGTGGTGTGTCTGAGAGCAGTGCTCTCACAATACACATGCCTCCTGCACTTGAGAGTTGCCATTTGGTAAATGAAAATGAATAAAAGTGTCTGTGGAGAAAGTAAGAGTCAGCCATACATCTCAACTTTACAGATCTTCGCAGAATGTCCAGTTTAGCTCTTCATATTTTTGATGTGTTCTCCTAAAATCTGCACCTGTCTGGCAAATAGCTGTGAACTGAAGTCATTAAATAATGACAAATTTATTAGTTTAAGACACTATATCCTCAGAAAATACATGCTAATCCAAAGTCTGTCATTCTATCAATGTTCAAAGTTTCAAACAGCAATATTTAAAATATATTCTTTATTTATTTATTTTTTTCCTGTGTGCAATAAAGTTTAAGCATAGCTGCACGGGTTTGCCCAATGTGCAGCTATGCATAGCAGAGTTTAAACATCAAAAAAAGCTA
>NC_056732.1:1221769382-1221824382 GCF_019279795.1 Protopterus annectens
TCAGTAAAAACTGAAAAACAGTCTGTGAATTTTAAATCCACACTCAAGAAATAATCAGACAAAGCTGGAAATAATTCAATGCCAGTAGTATGACCCTTCAGTTCCAAGCAGATCTTTTATTTCATTTTCATCCCAGTCTATGTACCTAACTTATGTAAGTAGTAAGGCTTTATCAGTGATGTCTGTTGATTCAGCTAATTGAAAAACATAAATCTTTGACATTTTAATTTTATCTATAAATTGATGATGAATATCTTCACTCATCATAACTATATGATTTGAAACAGTATCATTAGAAAGGGGTATTGTTTTTAATTTCTTAGCAGATTTATCACCTAATATTATTTGGCATGCATCCAACATGCAAGGCATAGTCAAGTCTTTTCTTATGGTGAAACAAAGTGATATCAAAAATGATGCTTTATAGGTTAATTCACTTCCTGTACCCTTTGATGTATATTTCAGCAATGCTTGCCAAGATTTTAACTCATTCTCTTTACTTTTAAAAAGCTCAGTTGACATAGTTTGGTATTGCTGGTGTTCAGTATGCAAATGTCTTTTAAGTTTCACTGGAGCTTTGGCACTATTACATAGAATGTTTGAACACACAACACATTGAGAACAATCGTCCTTTTGTGTGAGTCAAAATGCAATATATGAAGGATCTTATTTACATCTCTTTCTTTTTAACTCTGGGGCCCCTGTTCTTTCGTATTTTCTGCAGTAATCTCATCATTTGGTTGTGGTGAGGATGCTTTTACATGTGTTTTTCTAAAGAAAAAAATCTAACTTCCATTGTTTACTCATATTTGCAAATAACTGCAAAAACAAAAACAAACAAAAAAACACACTATTTTTAGAACCATGTATAAATGCACATGTTCATTGGTGTTCTTTTGGATCTTCCTGACAGCTTCAAGTGCAGGTTTATTTACCTACCAGGTTGTTTTAATTATATTTACTGTTTATTTATTTTTTTAATAAAACAAAATGTGTTTGGCTTTTTTCAATTTGAACTCCTGAACATTTTTTTCAGCAAGAACTAAAACAGAAATACCCATCTCAGTATAATCCAACCATGAGGGATCACAAACTGCTATTGCTGTAATCAAATATCCTTACTTTGGCAGTGACTGTGTACATGTACAACTTAAGTGTCTGACTGCGATATAGAATGGTCATGGTACAAAATACAGAACAGTCCTGCAAAGTAGCCACAGTAAAACATAACAATGCACACATCAATGTACATCAGTCTTCACATGTAGATGACTGTTTCAAATGAACATATGCCATGAAGAAAAGTTCCTTTGATCAAAAATTGGAAACCCACACATCCATGGTACTTATAGCCACTTTACCTAAGTACAGCTCAGACATCTGATTGTGATTTGTTTCACAAAGAGTTGTCAGTGTGGCCATAGTGAAGTATCCCAACTTTAAGTTGATAATGTATATTAATGCTGTAAACACAGATCAATAATTGTTTACAATGAGCACATGACAAGAATGCAAGATGCTTTCACCCACAGATAGCTTTCCATCCTCACCTAGTACTTATCTCACCTCTCAACTGTATAGATTTTGGAGGGACAGTTATAGCTACTGTCTTGATTGTTTATACCTGAGAAATCAGTGATAAAATATAATAGCATCAAAATAACTGCTATTTCAACTTTCATACAATCGACAGCAGGGGCAGCTCGTACTATAGGACTGCAGGACTGCAGCCCCCCCCCCCACCTGTCAAAATAAATTGTACTACTGTCCTGTCAAAATAAATTGTACCATTGCCACTGTAGAAAATAAAAAATAAAAAAAATTAATGAGTCCCGGAATGGGACTCCACGCATGCATGCTTAGTTCCTGACTGCTGTATTAGGCAGTCCAGAACTCCATACACACATGCGTGCTTAGTTCCTACACTCACGACTGCTCTGTTAGGCAGTCTGGATAGAGAAGGAAGGGAACTCTGCCCTGCCAACCCAGAAGTCTGTGTGGTGATGACCAAACAGGCAGCACTAATTTACTGAAAAAAAAAAACGTCAAACTTCAATATTAGGCGAGGCATATGAAAGATACATTAAGAAGTTTATACTTTTTATTGGCTATTAAGTTCATGTGATAAATGCAAGTTAAATTGGATATAATTGCCAAAAAAAAAAAGATTCACTACTATTGTGGGCAGCGTGTACTGGTACTCTGTTCCCACTGTCACTAGTCAGATAATATCTGGTTACCTTCTGTCAGGATTTCAAAAATGAGCATACATACCTGTAAAACAAATATCTCACTATAATCGCTCATTTCAGCCAAGCAGTAGTCTCTTCTGATTTGCAAATAAAAAGTAAGATAAGATAACTCACTCCAGATTACTGGTTTTCCACACCTAGCCTAAACTGAAGAATACAATTTAACTGTTTGTGCAATTCCTAATTCTCCTCATATTTCTCTGGGTTTAGCAGTCAGCTGAGCTCCTCACCACCAATCAGCTTGCATAGTCTTAGCAACAGCCACGGGCTATAGAAAGAAGAAACAAATGGCATGCTGATTGAAATGGCAAAGAAAGGGAAGCTAAGTAGTTTATTAGTGTTTATTTTATTAATTTCCACTCTTTTTAAAGTCTGAGCAAACTGGAGTCATACTAGACACTTCTGAAATGAAGCTTACCAAGTTGGAAAATGATGAGTAACATCATGTCGTTGAGAGGTATGCTTCTTCAGCGTAGGATGCTACAAACTGTTATTGTTTGTGCCAGTCTGTTGTTTACGTAGTTATTTGTTTTCTTTAAGTAAAGAGACTCTGCAGATGCATTTCTTTACTTAAAGAAGCAAATAAATAAATACACAGCAAAGCAGCATCCCTAGCCGAACACGTCACCTATGTCTATGAACATATCTTTCGACTGCCAAAAAATTTGCATAATACCTCTAAGCTTGCCTAATATTATGGCCTTCCATTCATCCTTTCAACTGTCCAGATTTTTTGTAGGGTATTCAGATTTTTGCCTAATATTTTTGGTCTGTTCCTCATAAAATTTTAGGATTTCTGGCAAATCACTGAAGACCAAAGTCACTAAATAATAACAAACATTTGAGTTTCAGACTTCATATCCTTCAGAAAATGCATGATAACAGAAATCATTTTGTTCTAGCCACTTCCTAAGTTTATGTATATTTAAGATTTGTCCCTTCTTTTTGGATTTTTACCCACCCCACATTATTTTAGACTTTGTCCAGATTTTTTCCTCTAAGTCTAAAAGATTGAGAGGTATGAATCCATTAAACAAACAAACAAATAATAATAATAATAATAATAATACAATAAAAAATAATAAAACTAAACATGCTGACACCTGAATAAAGCCATGTTTTATTAAAACAATTAAGTGCTTTCATTGCCAAAAGCATACAGAGAATGAATGCACTTAATTGTTTTAATATGTAGTGTCTTTATTCCAGCATTAACATTTTCAGAAAATGCTTTTATTTTTTAATTCAGCAACGAGCAGAATCAAAACTCCTACAATCCCTGTAAGCAGTACAGTCAGGAAATGCAATCAAAAGCTTGCTCATCCCCTCACAGTGAACTGATTAGTTAATTGCATTGAACTCTGCTGTGTCAGTGCAGTAGAACAATCAACTCCTCCATTCAGTATTGATGTTTATCTTCAAAAGGAGCTCCACTGCCATTTTTGTATTTTATTTTATTTTGTTTTTTTTTTAAGTAAAAAAGCATAAAATACAATAGAGACAACTTGAAAAACTTTTCTTCTGTGGTGGCCATGATCTGCAGAACCCATCAGAACATTTTGCATAACCCTAGGGTTCTGCAGAACCCAGTTTAAGAAATGCTGCTTTAGAAGACAGAACAAATAAAAATCTCAACTTAATAACAAGCAGGCTCCCAAATGAAAATGGCAGGAACATAACACTTCCAAACCAAATAAAAGAAGTAACTTTTCCAAAAAGAGTCAAACTCCAGCTAATGAATGACTATGCCAAGAATCCGATCAGCTTACTCACACCACCTGCCCCAATTTCCCCTACCTCACTCATACCAACTGACCCTCAATCACCTTAGTCTGGGGTCATATGGTTTCAGACAGATGGGTGTTGAAGGTGATTCAGGAAGGATTCACTTGGCAGAAAGTGGACTTTTGTCCTCCTTTCATGGGAATTCCGTCTCACCCACCAAACCAGACATACCTGTTTCCACTAGAGCCACAATATATGTTAGAACAAGGGGTCATAGAACTAGCACTTCCAAATCACATGGAAACGTTTTTATTCCAGGATATTTTTGGTACCAAAGAAGGAAAACACACAGATACCTGTGTCAGAGCTGTGTTTTTTCAACATTTATGAGAAATTTCCAAACTTCAAGATGTTGACTCTACAGCCAGTGCTTGCACTACTTCCAGACTATTGTCTTATGGTAACGCTGGATTTCAATCATGCTTGCAATGACACACCCAATGTTCACAGTTTCAGGAACTTTCTTGGTTTACTGTATCAGGATCACATTTACAGTACTCCGCATTAGCCTTTGGGCTCTTCACTGCACCTTAAGAGTTCACAGGGTATCTAGCCACAGTGGGGGCTCACTGCAGATTGCAAGGCATCCACATTTTCCTTATTTAGGCAACTTTCTTATTTTTGCAAAGTCTTCTGCCAGATGTTTGTTTGTCACATCAGGGATTTCACTTGGACCTACCAAAGTTTTGTCTGACAACCTCTCATGAAATTGTCTTCTTGGGTGTCTATTACAAACACTCAAGCAAAAGGCCTCCTTTCCAAAAGAAAAGTTGACTTCAACAAATGGCTAAGCTTTTGGTACCATTCTAAGGGGATCCAGTGTCTGTCTGCCTGGGACAACATGGTTGACAGATCATGATGCTTTGCCAGAGATGGCCTGCACCTGTCACTCCTGGGATTCCGGAGATTGGCTAAGGGTCTTGCCACCCCGTATAGTGCCTTTTTTAGGCAAGGTTCAAATGACAAATTCACCACCATAACAGGAACAGGCAAGCAAAAACTGAGGGTAATGCTACTCAATGCTAGAGGTCTAAATCTCAAAATGCACTCACTTGAGGCACTCCTTAAAATGGAAACATCGATATCTGTGCAATAACTGAGACCTGGTTCAAGGCTCTAGCGAGCACCCCTGCATTACCAGGCCATAACTCATAACACACTTTTCAGCCATCTAACCTGGACCAGAACACCAAAGGTGGAGTTGTGTCCATATTCATTAAGGATATCCACAACTCCAGGCTAGTTGTGCAGCATAATGCATCCAAGGTTATCCAAGTGCAACTAACTCTTGGCAAAACTGCAATCCACAGATCCCCCACCATGCCCCAGGATTCCCACTCTTTTTTTCTTGATATACTGGAAAATATTAAGGTTCAACCAAACACCCTAATAATGGGTGATTTCAACTACCCCATCATTAACTGGGAAAACTACTCATGTATTAACTCCTTCACTCAGCGCTTTCTGGAATTCATAAATTCCAATGCCCTGGATCAACTTAACCACACCCCACCAGGGGCAATAATATCCTAGACCTAGTCATTACCAACATGAGTGACCGATGTTCCACACCTGAAATCAACTCTTCGTTGGTCAGAACCGACCAAAACCTAATCACCCTAGATATCCACATCCCGCCCCCACCCACCATTAAGGAAACCATGGTAAAAAATTTCTCCAAAGCCAACTTCATGCTTCTTAAGACAGAAGTGGCGAACTTCTTGACACCCATCCAGATAGACAATACAGTTATGACTGCTGAATCCTACACCAATGCAGTCTATAAGCACTTACACAAGTGCATGGATCGTGCTATCCCAAACAGAACCAAGGCTCTATCCTTCAAAAAAAGGAAGCCAATCTGGTGGTCCCCTGCTATAAACAAACTCTACAACAGAAGGAAGAAACTGTTGCAAAAGAGAGTAAAATCCCATTAGTGCAGGAGCATTAGCAACTCAGTAAGAAGCTGAGATCCCTTCTAAGATCCTCCAAAGCTAACTATAAAAACAAAATCACCACTGATTCTAAGGGCAACCACAAAGCATTCTATAGCTATGTCAAGAATCTCAACGACAACACCCAGATCTGCTCTGTGTTACAGCACAACGGCATGAAAATTACAGAACCAACTGATACTGCCAACATCCTGGCAGATAGGTTCAGTGTTAACTTTACCCCCCCATCTCACTCCCATAAAGGGCCCATATCTATACAGGAAGAATGCAGTGTCCCTGTAATCACATCTATGCAGGTAAAAGCTGCACTCTCTAAAACCAAAAACACAGCATTCATGGGACCGGACAACATCCCAGGCTGCATTTTACACAAACTTCAGAATGAACTGGCTCCCCACCTAAGCACCATGTTAAATCATAGTGTCACATCAGGCTTTGTGCCCCCTGAATGGCGCACAGCAACAGTTATCCCACTCCACAAAGGGGAGCCACCACTGATCCTGGGAACTATCACCCTGTTAGCCTGATGAGCCTGGTCTGCAAGGCCATGGAACGTATCATCTTGGAACTTATAAACAAAGACATTGGCAACCTCCAAACTCTGGACCCCGCCCAGTTCGGGTTTGTGAAAGGCAGATCATGCCTTCTGAACCTGATCGACTTCTTTGAGGCAGTCACCAAAGCCAAAGCCATTAACACAGCCTATCTTGACCTTGCCAAGGCTTTCAACACCATCCCCCATTTCGGAATTATAGCTAAACTCACTAAACTAGGTATAAATACCTACGTCACAAGATGGGTTGCCAACTGGATCACTGACAGAACCCACACTGTAAAAGTTTCAGACTCCAAATCTGACTTGAAACCAGTGACAAGTGGAGTACCACAGGGTTCAGTCCTGGGATCTCTCCTGTTGGTATCTACTTCTCTGAAGTACAGGCTAACACAGGAGGCCTCTGGCTAACAAAGTTTGCAGATGACTGCAAACTAGGAGCCATCGTCGAGTCCCCAAATGATGTGGACATCCTACAGAAGGGCCTCACTGAGGCAGATGCCTGGTGTCAGAGGCATGGCCTCAAGCTCAGTGCCAAAAAGTGCATTGTCATTCCCTTTGGTAAAAACTCTGTACCCATGACCTACCACCTAAACGGCAGTCTACTTAATGCTGAATTTGTGATAAGAGACCTTGGGACCCAGGTGGACAATAGTCTCTCCTTTGATAATCACATCACCACAGTAGTCAGGAAATTCTTCTATGTGGCACACCTCATCACAAAAGGGTTCTCATCCAGGAAAAAAGAGGTCTTTGTTCCCCTCTACTCGGCACTCATTAGACCCAATTATAGAGTACAATGCCCCTTTTAGATTGTACCTCACAAGACATCTGCAACAGCTGGAAAGGCCACAGAAGTACCTCACAAAGAGGATTACTGGCGTCAAACAGATGCCCTACACTAACCATCTCAGAGAACTCCAGTTTTACTCTGTAGCATATCTCATACTCCAAGGAGATCTCTGCCTAACATATAAAGCTATGTTAAACCCAGAGCTATTGGACATGCTACACCTAAAGAAATCCCAATCCCTCCAAGCTACATGCTCTAGGGACTTAAACCTTGTAACCACAATAAACAGGACATGCTGGAGAGATAGATTCCTGTCCCAGAGATGTCTTATACTCTGGAACAAGCTACCCATCTATGTCAAGCAAAGTTCCTCATTAGCACTCTTCAAGAAAAATCTTGATGAGTGGATGGCAAATAGGAAATACACCCCGGGGATCACGTCTGTGGCTCTGCTTGAAAGGGGTACAGGAAATTAAATTTCTTGGGTGGCATAAGCCAGGGAACCTTGTTGGCTAGGCTTACTTAGGCACTTGGGCTGATAGCCTAGTACATACCTATGAACCTGTGAACATATGAACCAGCAGATCCTTTTGGGTACTTTCAACAGCTTCAGGTCTCTGCAGGAGGATTTCTCATGATTCCAGTACTCATGGCATTCATGATCCTCATGACGTCACTTGCCAGAATACACATGGGAAAAATTCAATGGTAGAAAAGAAAAAAAAGCACAAAAAAAGCACCACAAAGCAGTGTGGAGATGTGACAGCATAAAAAAACATTTAATAATTGCTTTCATCTACAAAAACATCATCAGAAGCATTTATTCAAATCTGTTTTACACTTTTAAAATCAAGATAGACAGTTAGATTACAGTTTCAATTAATCAATCAGCCAAGGCAATCAATCATAAAAGACATTACAATAACTTAAAAATACTTCTAATAATTCTAATAATTTTTAATGGTCTTTAATCTCCTGTTCTTTAAACAAACATTTGATATTTATCATGTCATTCATGCCCTTTTTTGTCAGCACCTAATTGTATTTACCATAGGGTCTCTTTTTGTTCAACCCTGTTTTTAAAATCTCCACCCCTTATGTCCATGGGAACCTGTTCAGGTATGGAAAATAAAAACTTCTTGTATTTCGTACAACAAAGTATATGTTTAGAAAGAGCGCAATTCTCATTTTTTTTGTTTTAATGGAAAGACAATGTTCTTTTATATTTTTGTCCAAGTACCTTGTCGTTGTGCCGACATAAAAACCTTCACATCCTGAACACTTGCAGATGCAAACTACACCTCTAATTTTGCAATTAAAGATTCCAAGCACAATAATAATAAAATCTATGTGTTAAACTAATGTATGGCCCTTCCAAAATAAATCTACAAACAGAACATATCCTACATTATGCATTTCCTTTTATTTTATAATACCATAATCAGTAAGGGTTTTTAATTTTGTAGTATCCCTTTGTAAAATATGTTTAAAATTAAAGGTATTTTTATAAACACATTTTGGAGACATTCCTATGTCATTGATTAAATCTAAATTTCCTTGTAAAATTTTCAATTTCTCTGTAATCACAGTTCAAATTTCATGACTGTCAATAGACATATCCATGAAACAAATAGTTTTAAAGTCAGAAAAGCAACTATCATTCTTAGTATTTTTATTAAGAGGTTTTAACAATATGGGTCGATAGAAAGTCTCCCTTTTTTGCCTTATATCTCGTGCTGCCTGTCTGAGTTTTTCCAGTTTGTAGCCCCTATATAGAAATAGGGATGTAATAAAATCTAACTCTGTAACAAACTTATCGTCAGTGGTCATTGTAGAGGCCCTGATATACTGGCCTCTAGGAATGTTATTTTTTAAATGAGATGGATGATTGCTCTGATACTGTAAATAGCCATTACTAAAAGTAACCTTCCTATAATTACAACTATCAAATTTTCAGTTGTTTTCCTCCCAATAAATGCAAACATCTAAAAAAAAGGATCTTTGTACCAAGATCCCCTAAACTAAAATTTTGTAACTCTGACTTCTTATTTAAACCATTTAACAAGGAAATGCAGCCCTGACTATTGCCTTTGATAATCATAAACAGATCATCAACAAACCTGTTGTAATAAGCAATCTTATGTGTGGCCATAATAGGTGTTAACACTAGTTGTTCCCACCATCCTAAAACAAGGTTGCCAAATGCTGGGGCCACTGCTGATCCCATAGACACTCCCTTAGGTTGTTTGCAAATTTTCTTATTGAAAATAAAACAATTGCTAATTGCTTTCTAATAATGCCTCCAGCAAAATACAATAAACATTGATTTCCACTGTAGACATATTGGTAAATTTATTTGAGTAACTTTGCACATAATCTACAACATAGGAATGTGGAATGCTGGTAAAAAGTGAACATATATCTAGAGTGACAAGAATATGTTTGTTACTATCAAATCTGTAAGAGCTATTAAACTCTCTAAATTTGTCAAGGAAGTCCCATGAAACTTTGATATATACATATATATATATATATATATATATATATATATATATATATACACACACACACACACACACACACACACACACACACACACACACACCATTTTTGTATGACATGATTTAAAACCACATCAAGAAACAAAGAAATCCCTTCAGTTACATAACTAGGTGCCAATACTATAGGTCTAAAATGGTGGACTGACCTGATCTTTATTGACCTTTGGCATACCAAAGAAAACACCCAAAATGGCGTGTCTATTTTCAAAAAAATATATAAATCTGAAGTTATAAACCCTTCTATTAAAGTTTCATATAGCAGTGATAAAATACTTCAATAATACTGTTGTACTATTACTTAACATTCATTAAATAGCAAAAATAGAATCCTTTTTATACATTATTACCAGGTGTCCACCTTCATCTGCCTTCATATATCTAACATCACTATAGTCTTCTAGTTATTTCAAAGCTTGTTTATCAAATTGATTCAAATTATAGAAGGGATTATTTGTTTTTTATTTAATATATGTTTGATGTCTCTTTCATAGGCTATTACAAAAACTTTTAGAGTGTTAATCAAAGCAGGGTTAAAACTAGATGGTTTGTTAAAAAGAGATGTATTGAATTTAACATCCTTCAAAACATCTTAACTTTAACTTATATGTAAAAAACTTTAAATCTAACAATGTTATACTAACATTTGCTGTTCTCATAGGCAGAGAATTGAAGCTTAACTTTAGAACATACAATTGAGCAGGTGTAAATACTATATCAGTTAAATTAAAAATCTTTGTTTAGATTAAGAGTGTATACCCAAATTCGTCTTCTTCATGCCTCTTCTATATATGTTCCATGGACTGTTTGGGTTCCCCATCTTCTCAGAGGAAGAAGAGTTCTTCATGTCCCTTCTATATATGTTCCATGGACTGTTTGGGTTCCCCATCTTCTCAGAGGAAGAAGAGTTCTTCATGTCCCTTCTATATATGTTCCATGGACTGTTTGGTTTCCCCATCTTCTCAGAGGAAGAAGAGTTCTTCATGTCCCTTCTATATATGTTCCATGGACTGTTTGGGTTCCCCATCTTCTCAGAGGAAGAAGAGTTCTTCATGTCCCTTCTATATATGTTCCATGGACTGTTTGGATTCCCCATCTTCTCAGAGGAAGAAGAGTTCTTCATGTCCCTTCTATATATGTTCCATGGACTGTTTGGGTTCCCCATCTTCTCAGAGGAAGAAGAGTTCTTCATGCCTCTTCTATAGATGTTCCATGGACTGTTTGGGTTCCCCATCTTCTCAGAGGAAGAAGAGTTCTTCATGTCCCTTCTATATATGTCTCACGAGCTGTTTGGGTTCCCCATCCTCTCAGAGGAAGAAGAGTTTTTTGGTCTAGCTCCCAAAACTGTATGAACATCGGTGGTGTTACTGGGAGATAGTAAAGGCAGTTCAAAACAATCTGCTAGCTTCTCTTTTCATTGTACAGGTACCACTTCTGCCTCACAAGCTGAAGAGTTTGTCTGGATGACATCACTTTTTTTCACTTGAAAAACCTACTTTGTCTCCTAACAATTCATCGTCATCGGTGGCTGAAAGTACATGCCCCACTTCTAAGGTAGGACTGCACTGATTGGATTTATTGACAACTTTTTGGTTCATTCAAAAATCCAATGGTACCTAAAAAAATTGTGGATCCAGTACCTGCACCCCTTGGATTTTTAGTGCCTCGTGCCGGGGATTGTAAGGCAAGAATTGCAGTGGTGAGGAGATCAAATGGCTCTCAATCCATGCCTCCCTTTTTGTCTTCCAACCCCAATTCAATCTGTCCAGACAGATTCTTCTGATAATGCTTGCAGTGCAATTTCCATGGGAGCAACAGTTCAAAGTCTGTGGGACAGTCTGGACAGGCTAAAGCATATAACTATCTAAGAAGTGTTGGCTGTGATTCTTGCTTTAAAATCTCTATGCCATCTATGGGTTCTGGGCCCTTTACAGGTTGTTATGTACAACACCATAGTGATATAGTATCTGAAGGTCATATTTGCAGAGATTATGAACTTTCACAAACAATATATATATATATATATATATATATATATATATATATATATATATATATATATATATATATATTATTGCTTGTGAGAATTTACTGAGTTTTTTCATGCTTTTCCAGCTTGTAGAGGTATTTTGATTAATTCTGTGTTAATTAGTCATAGAACTTATAGGGAGTCGGCTGATTAGTATCACTTGATTGCCTGGTGTATATAAGGTTTTTACATTTGTGTTTTGTCTTGTCCGATGAAGTATTGGCATTGTACTCTATGAAAGTACTAACAACGTTAAATTCCAGTGAGTTCTTTATCATGCATGTGCGATTCTTGCCATATCCTTTTCTTTGGTCTTCTATGTTTGTAGTCAAAAAGTTTCTGGAAAGTGTGTTGCGCATGAGGCCTCCCCCTCACAAGAAAAATCTTCCTCCTTGAGATTTCAGTTTTGTTCTGGAAAAACTGACCTTAAATCCCTTTGAACCAGACTCTTATGTTGACTTGAAGTTCACTAATTTTAGAAACTGTTTTACTTGTATCTCTGAAATCTGCAAGGTGAGTATCTGAGTAGCAGGCTTTCGTGGTGGGTGAACCCTATCTTGTTTTCTACAGAGATACAGTCGCATTATGCAGTTATCCTTCATTTATGCCTAAAGTTGTCTCTGAGTTTACCTTGAATCTAGCCATCAATCTTACAAGTTTTCTTTTGAGCCAAAAACAAGGGAGAACATATTCTACATACATTGGATAAGCACAGGCAACTCTGGTGTACCATCACAGTAAGCACTCCTTTTTAAAGATAAATGGTTGTTTGTTCCTGTGCTGGGACTAAAAAAGGCCAACCCATGTCTAAACAGACTATATCCAGATGGCTTTCTTCTGCTATTAGTTTTTGCTAGTCACTCCATGATGTAACTATTTCAGGCAAGGCTAAGGCACATTCTGCCAAGGCCTTGTCCTCTTCAGTGGTATATGGGAAAGTAGTGGACTCTAGAAGTAGTGTAGATTAAAGCATCACTAAATGGATTCCTTCTCAAGGTCCAGGACAGGCTTTGCTAAAACCATTCAGCAGGGACTCCATGACCCTTATTCTTCCTCCTCACCCATGTAGGATAAGCTTCGGGAATCTACCCATAGGCTTCTGCTAGAATTCTGTCAGAATGAAAAACATAGTACAGTTGTGTAAGGCCACCCTACCCATAACAATAGATGTTCGCATTTCTTCACTGCTGCATCAGTAACCACCATCCTCCTTGTTAGATATCTGAAGTGGGACACAGCTTCCTTTGTTATGGAAGTTGTAATTGTTGGTGTTTTGATTATTTTTATGATGATAATTGATTGTTGGTTGTTGGCTCAGGATAATTCTTCCTTCCTTTCTTGGGGCAGTAAAATCCTGAAGATTTACCTACCTTGGGTTGCTGATATACTTTCCTCCAGGTAGATAGTTGAGGTACAGTACAATTTCCTTTGTTTTGGTGGCCATTGTTTGTGGTGTTTGGATGATTTTTATGGTCATGATTGATTGTTAGTTGTTAGCTCAGGATGAATCTTCCTTCCTTTTTCAGGGCAGTAAAATCCTGAAAATGTACCTCACTCTGGCTGCTGATATACTCCGCCACCCCCCAAAAAAGCATGCAGCCTATTAGCAGACAGAATGAATGAGATAGAGAGGAGTTATGGCTTTGGCAAGTTGTCCAAGTGCGGTGTTCTTTGTAGAACACTACCCATAAGCTACTGCAGCAGTGAAGAAATTTGAACATCTGCTGGTATGGTTATGTAGGACTTACACAACTGTACTTTATTATTGCACCAAGAGAACCTATAATGTGACAGTGAGACAGCAGCCCAGATCATTCTGTTAAGATACCTGACTTATAACTACCTCTCTGCAAAACAAGCAGCATAACCTTTAATGGTGATTCTGTGACTGATAACTCTTGTTATTATTAGTACAAATGCAATATCACAAAGCTCAAGTCATAATTTCAGTGAGGTTCTAATCTCTATGTTTAAGCTGAAGGCACAGAAAATGAAGTTGTCTAAGCAGTCTGAGGGTAACTGTCTCTGCATCCTCAGGCTTAATTCTTATTCACATTCCTGACTTAATACCAAACTTGGTAAAATGGCTATGAATATAAACACATACTAGTTCACTGTGGAGTAAACAATCTTCATTATACCCATTTAAATCATATGAAAAACCATAAGTAGGACATATACAAATGTTAGAATCTAACAACATTGAAATCTTTTTAGGCAAATATTTCCATCTGACAGTGTGAGAAAATTAGAACATCTTGTAACTTTTAAGAAAAAACTGGATTACAAGGATGAGTTAAAAAAAAAAAAACTTCAGTGCTCATTTTAAGGAGTCAGTGGTTTTTGAATGGTCTTTGGTCCTTTAAGCACTAAATTAAACGACTTCTGAAATTAGTTAATTTCTGATTATCATGGCATGTTAAATATTCTTTTTTATGTATGTTAACATTTTTTTTAGTAAATTAATTGGTAAATGGCACTGCTTGATGTATATGTCTCATATTGACAAAAACTGATTGGAGCTATACTGACCTTACTTCAGAAGCTATTAAACTGTGAATTTATGTCAACAGTTAGCTGTAATACATATACCCTTTTAAGCTCTTCATTACCGAAGTTCATACACACAAATCTAACAAGAAGACTTATCCTTTCCATTAGTATACAATATTCCTCTATAGAATACTAACCACATTATTTCAATGATGATTATGTGAGTTTTAGCTGACTACTTTATGCAGTGCAGAAACTATACTAACTAGAAATTTCCACTGATTTGCCAAAGTTCTCTGGCATAAAATCAGGCTAACATTGGAAAAAAGGGACAGAATCAAGTATAACATCAGGATATCATCCACTGCAATATGACATTCTGGTATACCCTCAGCAATATCAGTATGAAAAAAAACAAAACAAAAAAAAAGACGACTAGCACTGTGATTAAAACAAACACATTCACACACACACACACACACACACACACACACACACACACACACACACACACACACACACACACACACACACACACACACACACACACACACACACACACACACACACACACACACACACACACACACACACACACTCACACACACACACACACACACACACACACACACACACACACACACATAATTCTCACCAGCTAATTATAGTTCAGTAGTTATAGCTTGCTCTATACATTGTCCCAGTTTTCATACCGTTACTCTTTGCTGAAATGATTCTGTTCCTCTCTAACCATAAATTAGTACTAATAGATATGAGTTTTCAGCAAAATTCCACTTTACTAAAATGCTGATTTTGTTTGATTTCATATGAAAAATGAAACTCAAAATCAGATTTCTAGCTAAATATCTAAGAAAATATTTACACTATTTAATTGTATACCTAATTAATATTCTCCTTTGTCACTGTATATAAGGCACAGTTTTAAAGTGCATATTTAAAGCTTACAAATTAGCATCAGGCATTTTCAAGTATTTCAGTTTACATGTTTGTGTGTGTGCCTGTGTAGTGCTCATTTATTTCCCCCCTCACAGTAAAATGATTTACTGTTCTACATTAGAATGTTTAGCTTAGGAACAGTGCTGCACTTTTTGCAAGACTGTTTCTATTTTGGGAAAATAACAAATCAGTTCCAATAGGGAACTGTCTTGTAAAATAATATAATTTTTATCCAACACACTTAGAACACTCTGATCAAGCCCCAGCTGTGTGTGCTCTTTCAGATGCTGATCTACAGACATTAGAAATTATGCAAATTGTAGGGCACAGATCTCAGACTTAAAGAGACGCTACTGAAATGATTATGTCAAAGGCACTTATAAAGTATGGAGTGGAATCGTTTCTAATGGCTCTAGTTAGAAGCAGCATATGGAATATGCTCACAAGTATCAATACGCTGAATTTTCATGTAAGAAGTACTTATGAATGACTGGGGATGCAGTCACGGGAAACGATTTCCATTTCAAGTGCCCAAGTCTCTGTTTTACGCAATAAAATGAGCTGTTAGTTTTTCACACCAAACCTGCAGCATCCTGTACATTTTTACAAGCACAGTTATCCTAAAGTGTACATATATTGTACAACTATTAAAGTTGTAAGCTATTGCCACTGTCTAGTGATATTTAACATATTAGGGAACTCATTTTATGTACAATGTTTATAGGTGCATAGGTAGTTAATAGGCATGCAGTCAATGAGACCATTAAGGAGTCTAGCCCAAATTCCAAATTGCTCCAAAGCACTGTCTAGTTAAATGACTTGCAATGTTAGGAATAACTTAACACATGCACTGTTTTTCAAAGAGTTTTCATAATTTTACACAAATCTAGATTAATTTTGCCAGTGTGGTATACCATAAATCTATAATGTCTAGATAGCAACCAAGACAGGAAGAAACTGTCTATGACATGCCATCATACCTCCCTGATGCCTACCACTGCATGTATATTTCAGGAACACCAGAACTATACATGGAATACTGATAACCATTTAAAATGCTGGTACCTGCTAGTGTGAATCATGACAAATTGAGCCTGAATGGCTGAAAAGATAGACTTTTAACATATCAAGTCCAAGATGGCCATTTCCCAGAATATTCCCTTTTCTCCAAGGTATGGTAGTGTCAGAGTTGGTATATATAAGTTCAGTGGTGTAGAGGATTTGCCCCCCCCCCTGCAAAAAAGAAGCTTAAAGTAGAAAAGTATTGTTCGACATTCACTCTTCTACTGAGTTTTCGATATTTATTTTCAGTCTGTCAGCACTCAGTGTTATGAGTGCCTACATTTCAAGAGGGAGCCATGGTTATTACTTGAATGTAATTGTTGGTACAGTCACATGGACAATGGACAGAAAATAAACAAGACATAATACTTGCAGTCATCAATCTAAGACAAAATTACAAATCTGGCATTTCCTTAAACGTGAAAAAATGGACAAAATATATTCTATAATTTCTTAATTATGACTTTATATTAGCATTTATGCATTTAAGGTCATTATACTAAACTGCGCGGTGGTACAGCGGTAGCATTGTTGCCTCACAGCAAGAGGTTCTCCTCTTCGAATCACGGCTGGCGTGCCTTCTGTGTGGAGTCTGCATGTCCTCCCTGTGGTCGAGTGGCTTCCGAAAGATATGCGTGAATGGGCGTGCCTTCGCTGAAGGTTGGGCGTCGGGCTGGCAACTTGGCACCATAAAAAAAAAATCTACTGCCAATCATTGCCGGACTGGAGTTCCGCTGTGGCGACCCCATAAAAAAAAATCTACTGCCAATCATTAGCAGACCGGAGTTTCACTGTGTTGACCCCTAACAGGGAAAAGCCGAAAAGACAAACATACTAAACTGTTAAATCAAAATGTCTGAAAACATTCCCTCTAGTATCAACACAGCCAGAAAAGTGAATGAATGACAACAATCAGGATTTAGACATTTAGGAGGCATTAAACAGATGTTTAGGACATTGCACAGTGCAAACTGTCAATAATATCTCAACATGGAAGGGATTGGTGATTTTAAGACACAGCATGATCACTCAAGGAGCAAAATAGAATGGCACACAGTGAATGATAATGCATGCAGAATGATACTGAAATAAGGAATTCTGTACAAATGAGACACACAGTGTATGCAATTTATGGCACCTGATATGACATATCAATTAAGCAACTTATAGACATGCAGCCCCTTGTTGGACACCCAGTTTTTACACTGAAAATCACAGGGTTACACAGCAGGAGTAATGATTAGATTACTGTTCAGTTACAGGCATCATCAGCCACCATCAAAGTCAGTCGATGAAATGCTGTACCTCATGACCATCCACAACATTCTGTGATGTGCAGGTTTTTGCAGTTGTATAACAGCAGTTCCTAGAAGGACAAATAAGCCAGTAGGCCTTGGTCAGTCATTCCCTTGTAACATGTGGGGGAGTGTGCTGTATTGTGCTACTTATTGCTAACCTGGTGTTTCCCATTTGACACATATGTGGTTGATATTAGCCCATTATTCACATTTAATCCACCCTTGGGTATGACAGACCACTTCCTCTAGAGATCAAGTGAGCCCTAGAACTCTAACCACAGTAAGCCACTGCAGTGTTTGCTGGCCAAACCCTGTTATGGACCTGTCTGCCATAACATCTCATGCCTTTTTCTTTGCATAGACTATCATATCAGTAATCATTTGATAAACCTTTTTTATAGACATATTATGGCTGCTCACATCATGCACATTCTACATTACTCCCTGCCAAATCTGTGTATTTGGCACCATTGCACAGGAAGTGCACACTACATGTGTAGAGGGTCTGCAGTAGCACTATATTTTGTGGCTTTGAACATTTCAAGCTGTTGTCTCCCCTGGGTGGCTTTGTCACTACATTAACACCTATGGTGAGAAATGCCAATCAGTGCATATGTGTCATATCTGTATGCTACATCAAGCCCTTTACCTATAGCCACAACTCCACTTTATGCAACTGTTTATCAGCCATACTTACTGCTATACATAGGCTCCTACCAACATCTGTACTATAGTCATTGCCACAGCTACCCCCTGTCTATGCACCTGTTTAAGAGCTGTAGTTAATGTTATATACAGCAGTTTCCTGCTTACATACTATTGCAATGCCTCAACATAAGGTTAGGGAACCCCAACTTCCCACATACATTATCCATCACTAGGCTGCAGTTGTACATGTTGACCACCATAGCCAAAGCCATACAGTGCAGCAATGTAACAGCACCCTGAGGATCCATTTAACAATACATCACAAAACCTGCCTTTGTTTGACTAACAGCCATGACAGGACTTGTCTTTCTTGATTAGGTACTTTACCAAAAATATACCTTCATCAATTCTGTGAAGCTGAAATTATAGAATTCTTACTGAAATAATAATGCATGATGTTAAACAAAAAGACAATGACACTTTATATCATGCTAGCAAAGACCAGTTAACCTGGTTGTTTTGCTGATGAAGGTATTTAATGCCACTGTTTTAACCACTGCCATTGTGTAATTCTCCTCCACTCTCTCGCTAACCTCCTCTCTATCACTGCTTACCATGTCTAAGACAGAGCACTCAGTAACAGCCATACAGGGCCTACTATTTGCTACCATTATATCTTGTGAGATGTCTCTTTGATTGCATCAGTCAATGTGTGTTTTTTTGTTTACCAAATACCAATATCCAGGGTCCAACATTGTGTAAAGTAAGCCTGCCTGGAACACACTATTGTATGATATATCTTGATTTTATATACCACTGTAATAATTGCTTGATGTGGAGCTTTTCTCCATAAGCCTCCACTGTAAATTGACCTAGTTCCAGTCAGACTTTCCCAGTAAACAAATGTAAAATAAATAAATAAAAAATAAAATAAAAAATGTATTACTCAAACATGCTGATAATAGTCATGCATGTGTCAATGACCACAAAACATGGGAACAGTATACTCATGAATATGGCAACTGCATGTTCATAGAACCAGTAGTGTCATTGTGCAGTGCTATGTTATATGACACCTGGCCTCCAAATGTGCAAATCTCCACATAGGGCTACCATTTTGTTCTTTTCCTGGACCTGAATGTGTTTTCCCAAGGTTTGTCCTACGCATAAACTTTGAAGAGTGACTGCCATGCCAGTATGATGGCCAACTGCAGAGGACAGGTGCATAATGGCCAGCTGCAGAAGACAGATGTAGGATGGCCAGCTGCAGAGGACAAATGTATGATGGCCAGCTGCAGAGGACAGGTACAAGATGACAGCTGCATCGGAGAGATGCAGGGCATGAAATTGCAAGTATGGTGAGTGATGCTGATAGCATAACCCATTCTGATGAGCAGAACAGATATCAGTACTTTGACCTAAGGCAGTGCCACTCTGACCTACTTTAGCAGAAGGAGCCAGGGGGTTAGGGGAAAAAGAGCCAGATATGTGCTGTAGGCATTTTTCCTGTGTTGTTGTCATTTGCTATGTTATCTGTCTTACATGTACACTTATCAGTGCATAAGTTGTCTTCTTTTAGTAGAGGAATGACAGCATAAAAACTTTGAATAAATCAGAAGGCAACAGTGAGTCTCCCAGCAGTAGGATGTGTATGAAATTTGTGCTAGTCCACTGTACAACTGTGATGGTGCTTGTGGCATATGTAAGCTGTCATTCTTTTCCTATTTTATTATGTTTATGCAGGTCCAGTTGTGGAAAAGGAGGAGGATATGAGTGCATGCTCTCATAGGTTCATAGGTTTTACTAAGCTAATGACCAAAAGGGTTTTTTTAATCCTAGCTATGCATCCCAAATTTCTGACGAGTTCTGCTACCCTTGATAAGTGTAAGCAGGGGCCTGGGAGATAAACCATTTACAGGTTACGTCTGTCCATTAGAGACATAGGTCACAAACCAGGGATGAATTTCCAGTTTCCTATCCAATTGTCCAAGTTGCACTTGAATTGGGTTAGGAAGGAACTCTGCTTCACATGGATGGGGAGACTGTTCCATAGATGAGGTAGTCTCTGAGATACATACCTATCTCTCCAGTGGGTCCTATATGCAGGCAAGGTTTAAGTCTTTAGAACGGGTAATTCTGGTGCTGTTTGTTTTGTGGATATGCAGAAGGTCCATCAGAGTGGGGTCTGACAATACCCTGCATGCCAGACATAGATCTCCCCTCAAAAGCCTGTAGGAGACAGAATACAGGGATAGGGCCTTGAGGTGGTCTGCTTAGGACATATTACTTATGCCCCATATTCTTTTAGTGAGGAACGTTTGTAGACGTTCCAGTTGTTGGATATGCCTGATTAGGTATATACCAAAGGGGGCACTGTACTCAATGATAGGTCTGATGAATGCTGAATACAGTGGAACAATTACTTTCTTGGACTTAGATGCCATACCTTTATTTATAAGTTGCACAACATAGAATGATTTCCTCACCACTGTAGACACATGATGATCAAAAGCTAGATTACTATCTATGTGCATCCCTAAGTCCCTGACTCCTGGGTCATCTCTAAGGGGTGTGTTGTCAATATGATAGTTACCAGGATGGATGACTTCCCAAAGGATATTATTATGCATTTCTTGGCATTTAGTTTTAGTCCATAGCTCTGACACCAGTTGTTTGTCTGTGTCAGCCCCTCCTGGATAACATTTGTGTTAGTGTGAGATTTAATGACAGCTCTTAATTTGCAATCATCTGCAAAGTTAGTCAGCCAGAGACCACTGACATTGCCTTGACTTCTGAGAAGTAAATGCCAAAAAGGAGAAGTCCAAAGACTGATCCCTGAGGGACACCAATTGCGACTGGCCTCTTTGTAGAGGTGGACTCCCCAATTCCAACTTCCTGGGTCCTGTCTGTGAGCCAGCTGGCTATCCACAGGTTGACATATGGGTTTGTACCTAACCTCCTGAGTTTATCAACAATACCTGAGTGGGGTATTGTGTCAAATGCCTTGGTCAGGTCAAAGTAGGCAGTGTGAATGACTTTGCCCTCATCCTTTGCTTTGGTGACCTTCTCAAAGAAGTCCACCAAGTGGAGTAGGCATGTTCCGCCCCTGATGAAACCAAACTGAGTTGGGTCCAGTGTCTGAAGGTTTTCTATATCTTTATTGATCATCTCCATAATTATTCTTTCCACAGCATTACATATAAGAGTAGTGAGACTTATTGGTCTGTAGTTTCCAGGGTCTGTAGATGGCCCAACTTTGTGCAGAGAGATGATTGTTGTCTTTCTCCATTCATGAGGCAGGAAGCCTGTTTGGAGGCTACAGTTAAATAGTAATTCCAGAGACCTTGATAGGTCATAATTCAAGCCATTTAGAAGGCATCCTGAGATATTGTCTGGGCCCACTGATGCAGTGTTCTTGGTCTTAGAGAGACCATTAAGGACCTGTTCCCTAGTGATAGTAGGGGGAGTTATATTTGAAGATATTTCCTGTGAGAAGGTTGAGGGGGAGAGAGGGGAAAAGTTGGAGATGAATTTATCAGCCAAGAGGTTTGCTATATCTTCTGGCTCAGTATAGGTGGCTCCATTTACAATAAGCTCTGCACACAATTGTGTATTACCTTTGAGGTTGCAGACATAGCTGAAGAATGATTTGTGGTTGTTCTTGGCCTGGGAGGCCAAACTTACCTCAACTTTGGCTTTGGTGGACTTTATTTGTCCTCTGAGGTGTTAGTTTAGTTTGATGAGAGTGCTTTTATTCTGCTTGGTGCTGCTCCTCCTAGTTGTTGCCATGATGTTCCTTCCTTCTGTTATACAGCTGATGGATTCTGTGATTCCACCAGGGTGGCTTGTTTTTAGAGTTAGTTCGGAACTTCTTCCTGGTGGGTACAGCTGCCTCTATGCAGGTATTAACATGCATGTAGAAGGTTTCTCTGAACAGTTCTGCATAGGCAGAAGTGCTCTCAGGGTTTATGGGGGCTTGACATGTTGCCAGTTTCTCACTTAATAGTAGGAGGTTAGCCTTAGAATAGTTCCTGAATATTCCAGGTTTAGCTTGAGATCCAGGTTTTATTTTTACTTCAAAGGAAACCATTTTGTGGTCTGACCTAACCAGGGAAGGCATTACAGTAAGGGGTATGCAGCAGTTTCCCATATTAGTGAGGACCAGATCCCGTATGGTCACATCCCTATTTGGCTTATTGACTATCTGGTCCAGGCAGTTTGTGTTTACAAAATCCAGGAATCTCTGTGCATGTACGCTTGGTGTCATATAGAATTCCCAGTTAATAGTGGAGTAATTAAAATCACCCATGAATATTGTATTAGGTTGGATGGTTAGTGTTTCTAATATGTTTAAATACATGGTGCGGGTTTTCTGGTTCATAGAAGGGGGCCTATAGCTTGCAAGGAAGCGGTACTGGATTTTACCTATAGTGATTTGAACGTGGATCAGCTCAAGTGCATTGTCCTGTTTGATCAGCCTTGAAGTAGGGTGGCTTAATGGTTAAGGTGTTTGCCTTACACTCACAAGGTGCAGGGTTTGAGTCTCACAAGGGATAATTGGCTAAGCTTGAAATGGCTCGCAAGGGCAGTTAGCTTAGTACTAATCTATGAACCTATGAACCTAAATAAGAGACACCTCCACCTTTAGTGTCTGCCTGTGAAGTAGCTGGCCTGAATGTATGGAAGGCATTATAATAACCTTGCACTGTTGGTGTGCTCTCTGCGGGTTTAAACCATGTCTCAGTGATTGTACAGACATCAGCATTCTCTAGGGAATAGAGAGCACCTACGGAGTGGAGTTTTTTGTTTAGACTCTTAGCATTTAGCAGTAAATACCTTTACATTTTCTTGGTTTTGATTTGCTATGTTGGAAATATTTTCAGTTTGGCATTGCCTAAAACAGCACTATGGGGGAAGACAATGTTTAACTAATATTTAAAAGCCTAGAGAGGAGAGATGCAGACATTCCTGGCAAAGCAGCATGGTCTGTTGACCATCTCCTTCCATGCCGAAAAATATTGTACCCCCTTAGAATGACACCAGAAACTAAGCCAGTTATTAAAGTCAATCATCTTTTGTTTGTATAGTGGCATCATCCTTAGAGAAGGTAAAATGCTGCTCAGTGTTAGGCTCATACCAGCCTGAGACACATATTCCGAGAGCTCCATGATGTCTGTCTTCATATAGTCTAGAGAGGTCCCACACGGACTATGACTGAGTCATGTTGGTAACTGTGGTCCAATGACCTGAGTGCATGTGTAATGTGATGGATCCTAGCCTCTGATAAGCAACTGAGCGTAACCTTCTCCTTACTTAGCCTGGTGAGAGGGACATCAGTGTGTCTCATGATGGAGTATCCAATAACTAGAATGTTGGATTGTGTGGTGACTTGCCTTATGGGCTTAGGGGTAGAGGCTCCATGAGATGTAGCTCTATGTGTCAATGTGGGTGTTGTTTTGCAAGAGCGCATTTGGGGCTGCTGAGGGTATTTCTTATGTGTACTTCATCTAGGAGGTCTTTGTGGTTTAGGAAGGTTACATGCAAGTGCCTCAGCATATGTAGGTTTATATGTCTGCTTTGAATTTTGCATGATGTGTACAACATGTGTACTGACAACCTTATTGACATTAGGAGTACTTTTATGTGAGAGCTTTGCCTCCAGTGACATTGTGTAAATACATCTCTCACATACCATATCAGCTTGTTTGAGAATTAAATGGTTGTCAGTAAATATGAGGTCTGAGCCAGCTATTGCCTCTGGCACTGAGTGACCTATGGCTACATGTCTGACCATCAGCAAGAGTATGCAATGGTTCTTTAGCTAGAACTGACCTGAAAAAAAGGATCCTGGTGCCCTGCATGGTTGCTTCCCAAAAAATGAAGGCTTTTCTTCTAAACCTTTCTGCCTTGGTCTCCTGCCATCAGTTTTTTGTTGTTGAGGTGTAACAGCAACTGCATGCCCACCTTTGCAAAGAATATACCCTTATAATGTAAACTGTGGAGTCACATGACCCACAGGTTCTTCTAATTTGGTTCCCACTCAAGTGAATGTTGCCTATGTTGATTGTTCTGTAGGCCAACCTGGCATCCAGCTTTGGAAGGATCTTACCTTGTTCTTATCGTGATGTTTCCGCCTCCCTTTTTTGTAATTCCATATTCATTTTTTTTTGTCTAACCCTGCAGATGACCACTTGTCCAGAATTTATATGCCTTTATCTATCCACTGTCCTCACTACCTTATGTGTGACTGCCACCACTGTGGTGTGTCTAAGTATGTGTTTTATGCTAGCCAGTCTACCCTGCCACCGGCCCATTACATTTTATCTCCTACAGAGTCATCTCTCATTTCCACCAACCCTTACTTTCTGTATTTTGCAAAAGGGGATCTTTCGAAAGAATACAATTGCATCACTACCTTCCATAACTTATGTTTTCCTCTGACTGCTGTTCTTCTCTTTGCTACTTTCCCACCCACCTACCTACCCTACTTCCCCCTCATTTATATGCTGCTCAGCACTGGCACATTGCTGTGTACACTGTATATAGCCTATCTGGTGGCTGTTTGTTGCCACTCTTGTGCCAGATGTGTGGAAGATACAGCTGTGGGGCACTATATTGCACACATCTTGGAATGATTCAGGTATGTCAGCCTGCATTCATTGTGTAGAATGCATGTTAGCCTGCACTCATTGCAATGTCCATCATGTTGTCCACATACCCTTCTGTGAGTTGCTTCATACACTGAATGGCCTCTACTGGTGTTAGCACTATGCTTGTTGCAAATTATGTAGCTATGTATATATATATATATATATATATATATATATATATATATATATATATATATATATACATATATATATAAATATATATACACACGAGAGAGATGGATATATTAAGATATAAAATTATCAAAACCCTAATATAGGAACCCTTTGCACTTTTTTCAACTGCATTTTTCTAGGGGGGACCCCTGTACTCCTCACATATCGTGCTAATTATTTATTCTAACTCCTAAATCTCACAATCCCCAGGGAAAAGGTTTGTTCCCCAAGCCCTCATATCCACTGTCAAGCCACCTGTGTTGGTGAGTAAAGTAAAGCAAAAATCTTTAAAAAACCAAGCCCTTCAGGTGGACACTATAGACACTGTGAAAGAATGGAATGGGCACCAACAAGATAGATCCAATATTTATTTAGCTCTTTCATCCCGGTGAATCCAGGACTTCATCGGAATAAAGTGTTAAAAACAGCCACCTTTTTATGCAGGTTTAGTCACTTCGCAATCAGGGAATGTGGAAATTTTAAAGTCACAGTCAACTGCATTTTTATACATGAAAAGTCTTATTCACAAAAGAAAAAAAAACTCTAAAATACTGTACTGGCAACTTAGGCTTAATGCAGTGGCCCCACCAGGGCTGAATAACCATGTTAACCTGGTCCTATCCTTAAACATAGAGCTTGTATCCTATGTTAGAATAATGCTTGATATGGATTATTTGAGTAAACATTATTGTATTTTTTCTTTTTAATTATTTAGATAGTTTCAGCTGTTGCTCTGGGATGGTGTATTTTTAACTGGCATTTATTATTCATTTTTATGAATAGTATGGTTTTAACAGATATTTGAAAAGTATTTTATAGAGTTTTTTTCTTTTGTGAATAAGACTTTTCATGTATAAAAATGTGGTTGACTGTGACTTTAAAATTTCCAAATTCACCGATTGTCAAGTGACTGAACGTGTATAAAAAGGTTGCTGGTTTTTAACACTATATTCTGATGAAGTCCTTGGTTTACCAGGATGAAAACACTAAATAAATATTGGATCGATCTTGTTGGTGCCCGTTCCATTCTTTCACAGTGTCTACAGTGTCCACCTGAAGGCTTTGTTTTTTAATAGTTTTCTAGTGCCTCCAGTTTCCGCTGTTTTTTGGTGTTACTAAAGCAAAAATCTACTTCCAACTTGGCATATTTCTGCAAAGTGTATTAGTGTTTTGTTGACCTTGCTTGTCGGTTTTGTTGACCTGAGGGTGTCGACAAAACAGAAGTTGAGTATTATATTAAATGGTTTTAGATGTATTATATGCAGATTAACTGATACCAGATCAATATAGACACATCTGTCCATCTCTCTCTCTCTCTCTATATATATATATATATATATATATATATATATATATATATATATATGTGTATAGAGATATATATATATACATATAGATACATAAGTGTGTATGTGTGCATGCTGCTACAGCTAACAACCCAATTTTGATATATATATTTTGATATATATTATTTCTAATTCTTTACAATATTTAATGATGCCCAACCATTCATCAAGCTTGATTTAGCCCTGTTGCCACATCCTGATTTCATAGCAACATCAGGCTGCCTGAAGCAACAACTTATTTAGCAAGTTTTATCCTCAACAATCCACCTAATGGCACACAGTAATATCATTAAATATAAAGCAAGATGCCATTCACAGCCTTCTTTCTACAACATCAATGATTACATTGTGGATTTGGAAGAGTTGGGAAATGAATCAGTGAACTTTTTGTTGAGTTTATGAATATAGCATATTATTAAATATACAATATGTGGCATGGCAGAGTGAGCATGCTTTGTAACTGGGTTGTGTAATAGATAAAGCTGGACTGAAAAACTAACCTAGCTGTTGTAGACTGCATCTACAGAAATACTATTACATTTTAAAGAATTTAAGCAGCATTGTTTGTTAAGCTGTGGTTTAAACAGGGCATGATGAATTAAGAATATAGAATTTTGCTGACTGATAATACTTTCTTTCAAGCTTCTACCCTGAGCTGAGGAATGTGCAATCTACACACTTTTTTATCTGCATTGTCCTATATATTGAGCAACAGGCAAAAAATATCTACCTGAATATTCATTCTCCATAACAATGAGATTATTTGGATGAGACGTTCAACTGAGGCTCCATCTGCCTGAGTTGGTCTTAGCTCAGGTGGATGTAAAAGATTCAATGACATCTATCAAAACGAATAAGGGCAGTTCCCCAATGCCCTGGCCATAATTCTCCTTGTAGTATAAATACCACCTTGGGTCTCCCCTGAAAAGAGGCTACTAGCTTAGTGGGACTAACCCTGTCAACAAAAATATTTTTATTATTATATGTAGACTGGTGAATGCAAGAAAGGATCTTTGGTGTAAATTATAGATCATGCTTGGAATGGAAAGTAGTCCTCTTGTTCAATGAACCTATATTAAAATGTTTTCCCATATCTAGGAAGGATAAAACATTTTAATAGACAGTATTTATGCATTTATACCAAAGGAATAGTATAATAAAAAATCTGAAAAAAAAATGTTTAGAAAGTAAGAGACTTGAAAAATAAAATCAGTAAACTAAGAAGTCACAACAGTTTTAAGAGGAGCAATCATAGATATTTATTAGGCATGCAACTGTAAAAATAAAATTGTTTGGATTTTTATACCGTGTCATGTATGTACACAATACACAGTTAAATACATATGACATATTTTAAAGCAGATGACTTCCAAGTTTTTTTCTATGAAAGTGATGCACTTTAAAAATAATTGAAATAGTTTCTCTTAACACAATAATTCCATGTAATTTATATCTTCGCATGAAATATTTTTCTGTGTAGGCAACATCTTAATGCAACACGACTGAATAAATATTTCTTTTTTATATTTGTATGGCTACATGTGTTCTACTGAGCTGCTGATCACCTTTTTAACAGTTGGAAAACTTAGGTAGGAAAGAGAAACTGCAGCTTTGTTTAGCATGTTAGATGTAATGCTTAACAGATGTCTCTTAATATCACTTAAATTACTCTAATTCTGCCAGAAGGTACATGAGCAAGTGCCGCCATTACTCATTGTCTCATTTTTGCACTCTGTGGTGCATGTTTAGCTAATGCTACCTCAAGCTGTTTAATATAATGTTTGCTGAAAGGAAGTTTTGCCTAATTTATTCAGTGTGCCTTCTCCCATCTGCTTCACTACATTCTAAAGGGTTACTGATATGTTGATGTAATTACAAATATCTAAGAGGTTAGAAAACTCTGTGTCTTCAGGTAATTGATAAAAATACCTAATCTGTAAAGCAAGCTAAAATTAATAACGTCCACAATAGTTTAGTTAGTAATTTTTGCCAAAGAAAATAATTTCTTGGAATTACTGATTAGTGTGGTTCCACCACACACACACACACACACACACACACACACACACACACACACACACACACACACACACACACACACACACACACACACACACAAACACATATATGTATTACAATATTGTAGCCTTAGACTGCATGCAGAGGTCAAAGTGTAGCATGAAAATGTTATAGCATTTAGCAGGGTACAGGTAAAAAGATTTGCCTTCAAACTGTTCAAAGAGTATATGAAATAAATATTTTTGTTCATATGACTACTATAGAATAATGAACAGCATTCAGTTGTATTACATTCCTGGGATCTATAATGCAATGTTTATTTTTAATGTAAATTAGTATACTGATGGGTTTACTATCAAAATCTGGAAGTAAATTTCTTCGAGTAGCGGTAAACCAAAGGTATGGTTGCAAAGCTTTCTAAATTCGAAAGTAAACCTAGTGAATCTGTAATACAGACATCTGGATGGCAAATTAGTTCAACAGTCACATTTTCAAAAGATCGAATACTGAACACTCAGTTTAACATGGTTCAGAATTGGGACGTAAAAACATTTCTGCTTTCGACATTATATTTTGATGGCATGATTAAATGCACAAGTTCACTTCTGATTTTGATAGCAAATAGCAAACCTATATATGTATGCATCTGAAGCACAGAAGCATTTTATTTAGATTTAGTTTTTGCCCCCCACTCCCTCAATGACTCTCAGCTACCCATCTCCGATAGGCTGCATTGTCTCCTTTTTTGTCACTGTCTGTATACATGTACATTGGGTAAGGAAGGACAGAACAGTGGATCTTGATAATCATGCATTGGGGGTAAGTATATTTTTCTCATCTCCAAACTCCCTTACCTTTTTGTCTGGCAGCCATGATGCAATGTCAATAATGCTGACCCCAGTGTGGGTGTGATACTTTCATATACCCACTATGCTTAGGTAGAATCTGGCACATTCCTGAGGATACTCTTTTTCTGCTTAGGTCATATCATCATCTAATCCCTCCCTCCAAATGATTGCAGTTCTGCATCTGGAGCTGTACCAGTTCCTCCTCCTTAGACAGCTGTGTAAACACAGACTGCTTACTCCTATTCCTGCACAGACAGAGCATTAGTCGTAAGTTGGACACAGTTCATCCGGGTATAATCCTGGATCCTTAGATCTCTACCCAGGAGCCACACAACTATGCCTGTTATTTAATATATCATAATTGCACCTAAAATAATAATAACTATTATTATCATTATTATTATTATTATTATTATTATTATTACTATTACTATTAAATTAGGGCATGTTTTAATACCTATTATTAAATCTTGTCAAGTACCTGTGTTGATAAATATAAAATAGTAATAATAAGAATAAGAACGATGACATTTAGGAATACATTAATTGATTATAAAATCTTCATTCTATCATGTTATACATAGTTCCCAAATCAGTCATGTAATGTCAACAGCCATGATGCCTGTTGACATGCATGTAATGGTATCATTGCTTGTAAACTTCAGTAATACCCTTTACCTAATGTTGGATTGTGATAATACACTTTACCTAATGTTGGATTGTGAGTGCTCATGCTATCTGCAGTTGCTTCTGAATATTGCTGCTTGTCATTAATTGGGAGTATGTCATTATACTCATATAACACCACTATTTTATTACTTATACTAACTGCTGACAGTTTCAAGATTTGCAAATAAAATCATTATTCTAATATGTCCTAACATGCATGACATATGTTCCTATCATTTTTTTAATAGCTCCAAATATTTTGAAGTTTTAATAATATGACAGGAATGGGCTCCACTCCTAAGTCAGGATAAGATTAAAGTACATAAAATTAGTATTGCTAAAGTCTTAGGTGTTAGCCAAGATTGCTGTTCTCCTTCTGTGGTTAATAAAGGGTTACATCTGTTGGTTGCATATCTAAGTATCATTGTTAACTCCTTTTTTATTAGCCCTGTTGCTTCTACTACTGTTGGAACTGTCTGGGTATCTTTCTTTCACATTGGAACATCAATTCCTCTTACATGAAGATATAGTTACTTTATGTAATACGAGTCATACAGACCTACTTGCTGAACAGGCAGGAGGAAACTATTGATTCCTTGGTTCTGGCTGGAGCACTGTGGATGAATTTTTATTTTCTTATTATGCCACACAGCTTTAGAATTCTCTGCAAGGCTACAACCTCAACAATTCATTGAAAAAAAATAAAATGTTCATGACATTTGTTTGTATTTATTTGAAATTTATTTGCATTTGTATTTATCAGTACACTACAAATATTGCATCTATAGGTCCTAACAATATCTCTGTATGCGTCTTAACCTGAAGCACAATTTAGCTACACCCCTAACAACACTGTTCAGTTCCAGTCACCATACAGGTTCTGCACCAAGTGAAGGGAGAACAGCTACAATCATTCCCCAGCATAAGAGAAGAACTTCGACAGATCCAGGCAAATACAGACCCATAAATCTCACTAGCCCATATGTAGCCATAGAAAGACTTATCACAGAACTACTCAATCAAGATACATGGAGTTGCCAAACCCTGGACCCATCTCAGTTTGGATTTGTGAAGGGCAGGTCATGCTTACTCAACCTGGTAGATTTTTTTGAAAAGGTCACCAAATCAATAGATGAAGGCAAAATGATACACACCACATACATTGACCTGGCCAAAGCTTTTAACACAATTCCCCACTCAGCCATAGGAGAAAAGCTAAGTAAACTGAGAATAAACCCCTATGTCACCCAGTGGATTGCTAACGGGTTCAGAAACATGTCAGAGGAAATCAAAATAGGGGAAGTTACCTCTCCAAAGAGACCACTCACCAGATAAATCCCCCCAGCATTTTGTGCTGGGACCTCTCCTGTTTGGAATCTACTTTTCTGAAGTAACGGCAAATACCAAAGAACTCAGGCCGACTAAGATTGTAGATGACTGCAAGCTAGGAGCAATAACTGAATCCCCAAATGATGTTGCCGTCTTGCAGGAATGTTGGTGCCAAATAAATAACTGTTGCTGAAATCATGGACTGAAACTAAATGCCAAAAACTGCATTATTGTATCCTTTGGGAAGTCATCTATCCCAGGGAACTACAACATTAGCAGTATGCTCCTGAGAGTTGATCCAGTTGTGTGGGATTTAGTAACTTATGTGGACAGTGATCTAACTTTTGACCAACATGTGTCAATTGTTGTAATAAAGTTCTTCTGTATTGCTCCACATATAAACAAAGGGATTGTGACTAGATCTAGAGATGTCATTGCCCCCTTTACTCAGCCCTCTTTAGTCCAACCATTGTATAATATCCCTCCATTAGCATGCATCTATCCAACACAGGCAACAACTGGAATGTTCAAAGAAACACCTTACTAAAAGGATACAAGGCCTAAACAGCATATCCTAACAGATTGTCTAAAAGCCCTGTTGCTAAATACTCAATATCCTACAAACTGCTAATAGCTGATCTGGTTATGGCATACAAGGCATCCACCAATCCAGTGCTGATGGATTTACTTCATATCAGCAAGTCAAATGGCATCGGAAATATGCAGTCTAGGGAAATAAACCTCTTCTGTAACATCAATAGAATGGTTTTGAGGGACAGGAATATTTTGCAGAGGATAGAGCTGCCTGTAACAGAATCCCCATCCACATAAAGGCAAAGGTCATCCCTCTCCATTTCAAGTGAAACTTGGATCTGTGGATTGAAAATAGAAAACTTACCCTGGACTGCCCCCAGTGGATAGAGTCAGTTCCTAACTTCTTTATCCCATATGTGTGTCCCCTCTAATTATCATTGGCATGATCCCAGTTATTCTCATTAGGGATAATATATAATTATAGACCATGGGATGAGTAAGGCTAATGTCTAACTAAATGGGATAGGTTAATTTGAGCAGAAAAAGGAAAATTGGCTTAAAATGTCACTCAAGGGACAGCCATGCCCTACTGTCCAAAAAAAGAGTAAATATTAACCATGTACAGTGGCTCATTACCCATACAAATGTCTAATAGAGCAAGGGTTGGAAAGGATGACTTAAAACTCACTGTAGCATACAACCTAATACAGAATTGTGCAATCTGAGTAAAAAACAAGTTAAACTAGATAAAAAAACTGTGTTATAGCCATCTACAACTTCAACAAAAAAATTGACCCCTCAAAATTCTGGACATCATTACTTAGCCTGCTACATCTGGGCTCAAACAAGGAACCCAACCCTTCTCATAACAGTTCTCCACTAGAAACTGTAACCTTATTCAATACCTACTTCATAGAAATCATTACCTCCATAACTACTAAGTACTAACTCTTCACCCCATTTAGTGCTTCTACCACACCTGCAATAACAACCAGTCCTAGTAATTAAGCAAACAATAGGTTTGACCAAAACCAACATTCTTCATATGCCATACAAAGTATCACTTCCACTACCACCCCCCCCCCACCAGTATCCCCACTTCAACCTAACTCATCCTCTACATCAACTGCTTACGACTTGCACCTAGGACATGTCTCTACATCAATGCTAAAAAAGCTTTTACTTAAACCTTGCTCCACTGCATCTGGCAACCTCCCACCTGAATACCTAAAGATAGCTGCCAGTGCCATACATACCCAGTCTCTATTCTTATCAGTAGATCAAAATCTTAATCCTAAAATCACTCGCTATATTATCCCTCTCCATAAAGGTGGTATTCTCAGCTGATGTCTCTATCTTTTGGCTTATTACAGTATTATCGCCTCTCACAAAATTTTTGAAAGATGTATTCATGAGAAATTCTTCCACTATCTTCTATAAAAATGGCTCTTAGCATCCATCCAACATGGCTTCTTCCCAACACACAGTACAACTTCAAATATCTTGTCTCAGCTCCTCCATATCATGTAAGGAGGTTTTTCTTCAGTTGAGAAATGGTTGTATAATGCCCTGCTACTACTCAACCCTAAAAAAAAATAAAAAAAAGCAAAGTTACTGCTATTTTTCCCCAAATGACACATGCCAGATGAAGTGAATTTCAAAACTTTATACTAAGCAAAACTGAAACTGAAATAGTCTCCCATACAAAACATCTTGCTTGGAGTGATTATAGATGATAAGCTTACATTTGACCTGCATGTTCAAAATAACATAAAAAACAATCATCAAAAAGTTAGGAATGCTCTAAAGACATAAACACTTCCTTAGCAACACCACCAAAACCACTCTTTCCACTGCCTACTTTCTCCCATGTCTCCTATATGGTGCACCCGTCATGACCAAACTTCAGGCTATAGTAAAAAATAAGCTATAGGCATGCCATAATAAGGATATAAAATTTGCCACCAACAAACAATATTCCAGCCACCACTGTATTAATGCTTTGAAATGGCTCAAACTGCCTCAGCACTTAGATTACATGCAACTTATTTCCACACTCATTATTCACAAAGCTGATGACTACCCGGCTTTTACCCATATTCCTCATTCCTATCACCCTAATAGATTACTTCAGTCTAATAAACAACATCTTCTCAGCATATATAAACCCCAAAAATTCTCTGGCCAAAGTCTCTGTCATATTCTGCCACTAAAAAATTGAATTCCATTCCTCCTCAAATCAGATCTACCTCTAACCTCTCCAACTTTAAACTCCTAAAAGACTACTCAAATAAAACCTGTCTCTGTCCCTGCAAATCCAAGGCTGAAGTAGTCCCCCCCTCCTTCTGCCACCAGGATAATTTGACTGTTCAGAGAGAAGGAATTAGTAAAATGTATTTCTTAGACAAAGATCATAAATATTTTGTCTAGACTATATTATCTAGTTATCTCTAGTGTTTAAACCTAGTGTTTAATGTCATCTCTATAAACTGCAGCTTGTGAATATTTTATCCATTGACAATGTTCTTTTTCACCTTGTTATAGCTATCTAACTATTTGCACTATGTATGTATAGGTTCACAGTGTATGAACTTATGCTGAATTTTAATCACTTGTCATTCTTCTGTATTAGGCTTTGTAATAACCTTATTTAACTGTAACCATGTTATGTTAATGTGGAGCTTTTCTCCCTGAGACTCCACTGAAAATGGGATATTATCCCAATCAAACTGTCCTGGTAAACAAAGGTCAAATAAATAAATAAAATACTTAATTATGACCCTATTTTTTGAAAGTGTGTTTTTCATCTGACTCATTTTAATACATGCTACTGTTAGCGTATAGGTCTTACTTACATTTAAATGAGAAAACTGATGCTGCAGGAGTGTTTATTTTTTATGTCTATACTGTTTTGTTTCTCTTAATCATATGTTTAAACTTCATAATACATTTGATTTTATAAATAGCATATAAATGGAGACCCACATAATTTCCCAGGAGATGAAGTGATATTCTGAGCATGGGTACAAATTTAATCAAAACTTTTGATTAGTTCTAATTAGACCACATAGAAAGCAGAACCTTTTGAAAAATTAATTATAACTAGAACCTTGCTGTATACAATTTTTGTTAAGTATTTAGTTCTAATTTGGTACAATCTACTGCAAATAAATGTTTTATCTTGGAATCAGCCTATTTACAGTAATCTGGTTGAATACATCACTTAGATTCACACAGTATGCAAGTAGATACTGAGAAAAAAAAATTCTGGATGGCCTTGTGGTGCAGAGGGCAATGCCCTTACCGCACCACAGATGACCTGTGATGGAGTGGCCAGAGGGGGAGGATGCGAGTGAGTGAACCCAGTGTGGGGGGGGAGCAGCCTAGGCTCACTGCAATAAACAGCAGACAAGCATGGCAAGCTCTGTGTGTAGGCAGTGAGCTGCTTAGTCTGGAAGTGGCACATCCACGGAAGTATGCATGGACCTCCTGAGGACATTGATTATGAAGATGACAAGACTGCTGTGTTGTGGTGAGTGTTAGGGCACATTTATGATACTGCACCAGTATCAGCATCCTTAATCTTCTTTTTGGTCCCAGATGTGGGTGGGTTGAAGCCAGTGAAGGCTGAGGTGGGACTGGCAAACCTTTTGAAGGAGGACAGGAGCTGGTAGCAGATGATAATAAGCTGCAGGGAGGAAATTTTTATTTTTATTTTATTTATTCTTTTTTGACAGAGTTAATCTCAGTAGGCTATTAACCTCTTTTCAGGGGATGTCCAAGGTGGTATTTATATTACTATGGTAAATTTTGCCAAGGATCTGGGGAAGTTTCCCTACTCATAAATATAAAAAGATAAAATTAGGACTTCTGAATGACATTCATGAGCAGTTCATAATCTCAACACGTTGTGCATGATTATTTTATTTTATTTATTATATCCATCTTTTATTAACTGGGATTTTGCCAATTTACATGTGGAGGCACAGAAAGAAAATATGTACATACACTAATGAAAACACATCTGTGTAGAGCAATACAAATGTAGAATTTAAAATTATAAATAAAAGAAATGCAATCTATATAAAATGCAAAGGTATCATTTGATTAAAGGAATGTTGACTTTTGGTCATTTGTTTGACTCCAGTGCCTTGTGACTTCAATGAATTTAATGCACCAGGCCTGTTTCTTAACAACCGCTTCCTTAAGTTTATGAACATTCATATTAACTCCTTCAGTACTACCGTCTTAGCCCATGTCATCCTCTTTATTTTCCATTTGACCTACCTCAACAGCATTCTCTTCTTTAGTGAATCTTGTCTTTCACTTATGTGGCAAAGTATTTGTTTTATTTTTATTAACAGGCGTTGCAGCGAACAGTCTGAGTTTATTTTCTAAAGTATGAATTGATCTTGTTGCAGTCTTTAGGATTCCAAAACCACAGTTCAGAAGCATTGTTTTTCCATTGCACAGCCTTACTTAAAAAACAACTTTCACATCTATATGTTTTTAGGTGAAAAACGACAGCTTTGACTCTACAGAACTTTGTTGACAATGTGACATCTTTGCTTTTTTTATATCTTACCCAGAGTTGCTCTTTGTTCCTTCCCAGATGCAAATGTCATTTTATTTTATGGCAGTAATCACCGTGTATATAAACACTTGTGAAAGAATCTGTAATGCAACATCTGGATGTCACAGGTTATTAATATTTTTCCCCAAAAAATAAAAAATCTGGTGCTAGTGTATGATTTATCTACCCAGCATTTCACATGATGCATTCAGAGCATAAATTAAAATAACAGGGTGACAACATACAAACTTGTAGTATTCCTCTCCTAATCTTTATCCAGTGACTCATTCCATGTTCACTTCTAATGGTTGCTTTTGACCTTAGTGGCATATAGCATGACAAAGTATCCCCATTTCTCAAAGGACTTACCACTGCTTGTTGTGGTGCACACAAAGAATTTAAAGTAGTTGATAAAGCAGATGTAGATAATTTGGAGCTCATTTGCTTTCTCTATTATCCAGTGAATGTTGTTGATTTAACCTCTCGTACCACATCCTCTTCTAAAACTATACTGAATGACTAGGAGTTCTTAGCCCCTATATTGTTGGTGTCTAGTATTGCAGGATCTTAGACATTAAATTGTTAGGCTGTGAAACAAGTTCAATAGTCTGATAATCTCTACAGTTTTTAGCATTGCATTTTTTGTGACTACAGTATAAACTGACATTTCCCAGTTCAATGGCCACTGTTATATTCTCCAATATGCTGACAGATTGTGCATAACACTGCAACATTTTGTATTTTTTTACTTATTTCAGATGGAGTAAGCTGGACCAAGATAATACAAATTCAAAATCTAATAATAGCATAGCTGACAAATTGACGAGAATAAAAAGTAAACAGAAAATAAAGAGAAAATATGTGACTAAAAAGAAATACACAGAAAAAAATGTGAAACATTTGACTATTATATACATACATGCATACATACATGCATACATACATACATATGCAGAGTACTATACAAAAGTAAGCTATGCTAAGCCTGGCAGTAGGCACATAAGAGTTAGCATATGAGCTGCTAATGAGTTATTTCCTGTAGTCAAGGGTTTGATTCCTTCAGCTTTCATTCATCTACTGTGTGACTCTGAAGAAGTAATTTAATCAGACAATGCTCTAGGGCCGTTCTGAAATTGTGCTAGGCTCCACAGTTATCTTCTAAGTTGTATGCCTAATAGGTACCTAGGAACAGGTGTAAAAAAAAGCACAGAGTGAGTGTCTAAAGCCATATAGACCAGTAACATTTTTATCTTCTGAGACTTGTTAATGCAAGTCCCAGATGAGCAAGTCTGAATGATTGAAAATGCTGCCTTACCTTTACTAATTCCAAGAATGACATTTTTCAGACTGTTCCATTTTTTCCGATGTATAGTGAGCTTGGAGTTGATGTGAAAACTTCCCCCCCCATCAGTGGTATAGAGGGCTTACATTGCCTGAAAAAAGTAAATGACAACAACGATGTTTGACATTTACTATTCGTCTGTATTTTTGATTTGGTTTTCTTTCAAAATTCTGGCACTCACTCTTAAGAAGTCTTAGAATTACAACAGGAAGCCAAGTGATATGGAGTGATAAATATCTATTCACGGGTATATACTCCAGTGTATTTTATTCTAACAGTTCTTTCAATAAGAATCCCATAGATGCTGGACTTGTATTCCACATGGAAATACTCATCATGTGTTTCCATTAGATAGTGGTGTTAGAGGGAATTCTCTTTTCCCAACACACAGTCATCTTGGAGCTGTTATGTTTAAATACAGTAGTGTGGGTGTGCAGCTTCTTCATGCTGGGCAATGCAGGCAAGGCTTCTCTCCCCCTGTAAAAGTGCTTTATAATTGTTTTTATTTTTATTTTTTTGGGAACTTTTAAATCAGACTTGCTGTCTAATATTACAATCTTTTGTGATCATAAAACCATCACACTTTATTCATGGAGCCAAATGTGCTAGTATAAATGCCAAATTTGGAGGAATCATTGGTAAAGCAACACCTGCTGTAAAAATGGCTGATTTAGTTTCACTGTCAGGAGAGGAAATAGCCTATGAGCTTGACGTTCAAACTTACTGAATCCTTACTGCACCTTTGCAAGAATGTGGGCGGACAGTAGCTTGCATGCATAACAGCTCTCTTTTATTTCTAAGTAACGTGAACAAAAATTCTCCCAAATGAACACATTTAGAGAGGTCTCTTGACATTAGTATCTTAAGGACCTCTCCTTTTGTTTTTGTCAAAAGGTTTCTAAACTGGAAAAAAGCTAACTTCATGAAGACTGAAAGTGGGCTCACTGGTATACATGGAGATGTATGGGTTAATACTGTTGGCAGACACAGAGAAAGAAGAATGCTTTCAAAATAGTTCCTGACAGACTTCACAACTATGATGTCTAGCTTTTCTGGAAAGAGAGGGAGGGGGTGTGCTTGGCTTTAGACACTCACTCTGTACTTTTGCACAAATGTTCCTAGATACCTACTAGGCATGCAGCATGCAGCAAGTGAGCGATGCCTTTCCAAAAAACTTTGTAGTCACCAGATTCTGCTACAGAGTTGAAAAGCAATCACTGTGCCTATTGTTTGGTGACTTTTGCAGTTATGCCTTATACTTACTTCTAAATTGTGAAGTAGAGAAGAGGAATATGTCCAGCTATATGGCATCCTTTTATTACTACAGATCATCAGCTTTTTTTGGGGGGGGGGTGATTCAGTCATCAGTGTTTGAGTGGCATGCTTAATATCAGTGGACATTGTCAGAACTGGACTACCAAGTATACTAAAAATATTGAGAGTATAACTGCTAGCTTTAACAACAGTGGATTGTTCTTCAAAATATACTGACCAGTTTTTAAATTGAAAGACATAGTTTTCCAGTTTGTGATTCAATTTTTTGAAGCTTCTTACTCTGATATATCTTTGATTGAGCATAATCTTAGATAGTACCCAATTGGTGAACGTTTCATAGTGTCCCTAATAAAGTCTGTTAAGAATACTGAGACTATGGTATTATAAGGGTGTGAAGACATGACAAGACTGATAATTCTCTCATTACCTGTTCTCTCCTCACACTAAGCTAGTATGGTTACAGACTGGATGAGTCTGCATAGGTATATCTGTTCTACTGTAGCCATGAGCATATCTTTTTTGAAATTATAAAAAAAAATATATAGGACTTTATTTTGGTAATTCTAGCTATACAAGGCAAAATTTTGTCAAGAAGGTTCAGAGACTTGTTGGGACAAAGATAGATACAAGTGTAAAAGATCTGTGGGCACATCATGGAGCCTTGATAATAATCAGATATCTTCCTTTGTGGGCATTGACTACTGTACAAGGAATAGTTAAGGTGATCTATAGCAAGACTGGGGGCTCCAGTAGCTCTTATATAAGCTTTATTGTGTCTGAAAACATAAACAGGAAGGCTTGCTGCACAACTCTCTAGGTATGATCTGAACAAAGTTTCAGAAATGTAATATACAGTGTCATACGGCTGAATTAAGGCCTGAGATTTCTCCCTATCACTGCATGTTATGCTGGCACTAAAATGAATTATTTTAAGTCCAACAGAGTTGCACCACATGAGGTCGAAAGGGGGACAATAGGAGGTAACACCAAATGAAGCAGGACAACTGAGAAGAATTTTGTGACTCTTAATACCCATGATTATGATATACCCTAAGGCCTTATAGTTAACAAGACAAAATGATTACAACAAAAAAAGGTGCATACCGGATAAAAAACAAACAATTCCAACAAAATCTGGTACCAATGGTCACAAAAGGCAAGACTGGTGCTAAATTAGCGTACCACAATTTATTGAACGCTTTTGTCAAAAGACTTCATCAGAAACACAATAAAATTTAAAAACATCATTTAAATACTCAAACCAATTAAACAATTAATCCATCAATGTAAAATTTAAAAAGACAAACCACTAAAATACATAGAAATACAAACAAAAACGTTAACTTAATTTAAATATGCAATTAGATCCGCATCTTTGTTAAGATTCAACTTTCTATATTTTAAAAAACATTTAATATTGATAGCCTCATTTAACCCAGTTGTGAACAAAAAAAATGGTTTCACTAATGGCAGAATTTTTCCAAACAGAGATAGAACAGACAAGTGAGGAATGATGTAGAACATGGTTAAAATTATTGCAGAAAGGTAGGTAGACTAATGTCAGCTGTCTTATACAAATTATTTGATAGCCATTAGGGAAAGGCTCATGGAGGGTGTCAGCTGAAAATCTTTCTTATGAGACATGAGAGATGCAGGACAGCTGATCAGACTAATAGACAATCTAAGTTAAATGCAGGTCAACTTAACTAATATAAATATTTTAGCCAAGTTTCATTACATGGGGGTGCTGAAAATGACAAGAAATTGAAGCACTAACAGAGGTGACAGATTAAGGGAAAGAGGGGGATTACAAAACACATGTAAATACTGAATCATCTTATTTGCCATGTGAGTAGCCTTTAATGAAAACAGGTAGGACATTCAAGTAGAACAGAATAGGAGTTATAATACGGTAGCTGGCTTAGGGTAAAAACAGCAACAAGGAATGTGGCTAACTAGAGAAAATTTCTTATTTGCTTTGAGAAATATGAGATGAAAACTACCGCATACTGAGGTAATTATAAGTTTTGAAATGTTTAAGGCAGTATAAAACACTATTGGGGATGAATTACAGGGGCGATATATAATTGTGGTTTAGATTTTTAGCAACCATACAAATAACAGAAAAATATAACGCTATAATGGTGGAAGCAGATGAAAAAAGAAAAAAGAAATAAAAAGGGATGAGGAAAACATTTAACTACAGGTGGAAGAGTTCCTAAATTAGTGAAGTGAATATGTAAGACATTCACATGGCATGGTGAGTATTTTGCTGTGCTACTGAAAGCAGTTTTAGTTGGAGTAAATGCCCAAAGTGGGACATTTTGTTTGCAGGACAAAAATATCCACAGCCCAGTACAAAGGAAAGAACTTCACTTTTGTAAGGCTAGGGAAGTTCAAAAACGATTTAGTTAAAAGTGCTCTGAAACTGTAAGGGAGGATATTTCTGAAAATGCATGTTGAAGAGGAAAACAGCCTAAAAGAGGCTATGCAGCAGACGGGGGAGGATATTTAAAAATTGGAAGGCAGCTGACAGGAGATTAAGGGAGAAGAGAATAAGGACCGAGCCATACCTTAGTAAGTAGGTTGCATTTTAAGTTGAAAGTCAGTGATGAGATAAGTAGGTCAATAAAAAAATAAATACTAGCAGTAAGCAGATAGGAGGACAGGGTACAAAAGTAAATAGGTTATGGTGGTGCCTGTTCCCAAGTCATTACAACACTATCTTGAAAGGTAATTAATAGTATGCTACTCGCATAGTAGTGGTCTTGAAAGGTAATTAATAGTATGCTACTCGCATAGTAGTGGTCTTGAAAGGTAATTAATAGCATGCTACTCGCATAGTAGTGGTCTTGAAAGGTAATTAATAGCATGCTACTCGCATAGTAGTGGTCTTGAAAGGTAATTAATAGCATGCTACTCGCATAGTAGTGGTCTTGAAAGGTAATTAATAGCATGCTACTCGTATAGTAGTGGTCTTGAAAGGTAATTAATAGTATGCTACTCGCATAGTAGTGGACAGTAATGAAATGCACTTTCATCTGGCTTTTGGCCATACCACAGCAATAACACTTGCATAAGAATAAATAGAAATAAGCATGGATCCTGCAAGAGGCAACCAGAATAGCTAATCTCTTAAGCTTCCCTTTTGAAATCGTGGAACAATGATGTGGAACAAATGGACAAGATACAGAGCACATACGAGCAGCTTACTAACAGCATAATTTAGGAAGCTCAGGCTGGTTAAATGTATTACATTATACTTATAAAATATTCTACTGATGAATTAATAAAATTCAGCATTATTTTCAGTGGATATTAGTTAAAAAAGTTATTAGCAATGAATGTGTGACAGACCCTTTCAATGTGGAACAAGCAGGAATATGGACTTTTTAAGGCTCAAAATCAACAAAGTTTCCCGTGATGAGGTACAATTTGGAGTCATGGGTTATAAATGGATTAAGAAACAGGAATATGAGAGAACATTGTTAAAATAATTTGTAATGTAGGTATTGCAGCATATTTCAGCAAATGTTATTATTAGCTAACCAAATTACTTTATACCTGAGGTTAGAACAACATATTTAAAGAATCCCATAGGCATTATAAGATTGTAGGCAAGAAAAAATGTAATAGTATGGGAACTGTAATTCTATTCTTGCACTACCCTGCAGCAAAACAATACATTAGAGGCTACAGTATTATAAAAATGTAATTAGTGCAGAAATCTTGCACAATAAATGAGAAACACTTGGATTGTAAAGAACAGCGCACACAAGCAGATATGGCTCTCTTTTTCTCTTTTACTCACTCAATCTCTCTCTCTTTGTATGTGTATGTGTGTGTGTGTGTATATATATATATATATATATATATATATATATATATATATATATATATATATATATATATCAATCTATTAACCTGCTTGTTTAATAATGATAAACTGTAAAGAACAGCTGTGGTATTTAGAATGCATAAAAGCGTAATATGTAGTAGAATCGATTGACAACATCGAGGGAAATTTTTCATTGTTGAGAATTCAGTAATATCATTGCAGTATATGAAGAGCTGCAAACATTTTCTAATTACAGAAGCTATTACTAACCTTCGAAAATGTATGCAGTAGACTGAGATTGCACTCAGAGCAGTTCTAAGGTTAAACAAAAAAGGACATTCACTGACAGAGGCATACCTGATTCCATTTTGATCCATTAAATGGTATTAACGTCTGCCTTTCTCTTAATACAGAACTGTGGTCATTTTGAAGGGGTATGTTGACCTGTGACTGACATTCTGATACTGTAGTGCTATTTTGGAGTCAGAAATATAAATTGAGGCTATAGAAGTGTAAAGTCTTTTGTAGCACATGACAAAGAATAGACATTCGTCAGAAACCTCACAGCTCAGGATGACTAGAGGAATTTTCTGGCAGATATACTTTTCAGAATAAAAAACAAGGTGCATAAATCATACCTGTTGATGTAACCAACCATATAGTAAAACACTGCACTTCCAGCACTGTAATGCTACAATGTTTTTGTAAAATAGATGTGTAGCTGATCTGCACATTTCCAGTCTGAAATTAAATGCCTAAAAGTAATAGCTACTTCTTCTAGCATGAATGATCCAAATGATCCAGTTTAGCTGCTTTAACTGTTTGACATTTGATAGTGTATTACCACAATGGGGGTACTCATGACTGCATGTTTTATTCTGCCACTGAAGCACATTTTCTATTGTGACCTACTTGGTAATGTATTTTCTGTGCCACTTTAACAAGGTCATAGCAGAAGAAGGCTATCAGGGTCCAGTCCACTCATCTCTTCAATAAATTAACAAAAAAACAGTCTAATTTTATCACTGACAACTGACTTTAGATGAGTAATCTGACTTTGATTAAAATCAAATGTTATGCAGTTCCCAGAACAGATGTCTTCTTCCTTATTTAAACTTTACTCCAGACAGAATCTGGATTTTACCCAGAAGTATCTAAAAATGTGCATATCTGAAGTAATCTAACACAGATGCTTGCAAAAAAAGAATATAGCATGATCACAATAAGCCACAGTTAACTAACAGACTTGGTATGTAGCTGACCAGTCAGTCATTTAGTTATCTAGTCAGTTTTCTAAGATCAATTAGCTACATTTTTTTCTTTTAATTAGTAAGCCAACTGTTTGGAAAATTATTTAAAAACCCATCTACTGACTGTGACAGTGTAAACATAAGTGAAACATCTGTTTTATCAAAGATAATTTTAGAAATAATTGTTTATGCTGTGTATTCCATTGACAGATAATTGTTAAACAGTTGTATTGTGTGCACAGGCACGTGTGTGTGTGTGTGTGTGTGTGTGTGTGTGTGTGTGTGTGTGTGTGTGTGTGTGTGTGTGTGTGTGTGTGTGTGTGTGTGTGTATGCAGGTGCATGAATGTGACAGAGAGAGAGAGCGAGTACACTTTTGATATTGAATGAGTTTCCAAATTGCTGCTGCCATTTTATTTAAGCTGCAGTGGCATACAGTGTACAATGCAGCAAAACATGATATGTAGGTGATGTTCAAAGGTTCTTAGAAGGTTACTAGGCTAATGGCCCTAGTACCCTTGCAAGAATAGTCATATTTACCCCAAGTTGCCTCAATTATCAGCAGTTAGGTAAGGGAAGTTAACAGAGGTAAGAGTCTATAGTAGTAAATAATGACTTCCTCTGTCCTGGAGGGGCATAGGCACCACCCCAGAAGTGAATTTGCAGTCACCCATCCATTTATATAGGTTGCATTTGAAGAGTGTCAGGGAGGGACTCTGTTTCACATGAATTGGAAGCTTGTTCCAGAGATGTGGCAAACTCTGGGAGATATATTTATCTCCCCACCATGACCTGTTCATATCACAGGCTAGGGTAAGATCCCTTGGGTGAGTGACCCTCATACAGTTTGAATTACAAATGTGTAGCATTTCCTTTAGAGCTGAGTCAGACACTGCCCTGTAAGCCAGGGACAGGTCACCCCTTAGCAACTAGGAGGAGACAGAATACAGTGACAGTGGTGTCAGTCTTTCTGCATAAGGCTTGTTTTGTGCAACCTGTAATTTCTTGGTGAGAAAATTCTGTGATCTCTCCAATTGTTGCAGGTGTGTGGTAAGGTACATGTAAAAAGGAGCACTGCACTCAATTATTGGTCTGATGAGGACCAATTATAATGGAATTATAGCATCCTTAGATCTAGATGTGATGCCTTTACTTATAAGATATGCCAAATAGAAGGATTTCCTTACTACAGTAAGTTCAGGTTGCTAAAAACTCGAGTACCCAGATGTCTGCCCTTTCCCTGCTGTTTTGTGACTATGGGCTTAGTTTATTTAAGAAGATATGGGGGAGCACTTGTTCCATGAAAAAAAAAAACGGTTTTATTAAATGCTTTATTAGTAATTACACTGAAATCATATTTTTGAATTTAAAAGTGGAAAAATGTAATCTCATTTGCTTAGTTTCACGTGTGAGGTTTTCTTTAGATTAAAGCTTGATTTATTGACTTGAATCTAGTAATAAAAATCCTTTCAGTATTAGAGCACCTTAGTATTCTTTTCCTGTTGGTCTGAGTGCATAGCGGATAAGAGCATGCAAATTTCATCACACCTTAAGTGTTCAGAACACAGTCACCAATCCTATGTTGTCAATTGTACCTTACATCATATTTTCATATTATTGCATTGAATACATTGAAAATGTGATGAAACATGCAGGTCAACGATGTGCATGTCAGCTTTAATACCCCTAGAGTAGGATATTTTATATAGTGATTTTGATGAGTTGTGTTCACTTAGTATTATTGTATTTTATTGCATAATTTGATACTATAGATTTGTGATTAATTGTTATCAAGTGATTATTCTGACTGCTTATTTTACAATAAACAGTGATTTTATTTTTTTCCATGAATCCTTTTGCCTGATTAACGCAGGAGGCATCTTCACTCATTTCACAGAAATTTATTTTTTGATCCTGTTAGAAGAATAAGCATTCTAACAAATGAGCTATAATTCCTCTGTTCTTCCATGCCATTTTAGGTGGGTATTAAGTGATCTATAAGTCCAAAACAAAGGAATCTGTCCTAAAGCTATATGATGTCTCTCTTTTCCTTTATTTCTCTCTTCACTTCCTCTCGCTCTCTCACTAGCAGCTCAGAAGCAAGGTGCTAAATTGTAGTTTATGTAGTCAGGGTTAATAATTTCAAGGAGATCTGCTACAGGAAACAGCCTTGGAGATCTAAAGGAGATATCAGAAAGCTGGGATGCATTGAGAACTAATGAAATATGCTACCCACTACAGCAAGTCCTGAAATGCAGAGGCTGAATGGCTGAAAGATCAGACTTGTATGTAACAAGTCCAAGATGCCATTTCTCTGAATATTCCTTTTCTCCAATGTATGGTGATCTCAGAGTTGGTATTGTGGGAGGTTTGCCCACCACATGGAGTGGGGGACTTCCCCCAGAAAAAAATCAATTTTAAGGAGGAGTGATTTTTGAAATTTGCTCTGCTCCAGTATTTTCTGCCTTTTTTTCCCCATCTTTTTGGCACTCAGTATTTCAAGTGGTGACATTTCAATAGGGAGCTGGTAACTGAAGATTCCTTAATACAGTGTTTCCCATTTTTTCCTGATTTATATGCTGTGTACATACTGGAAAAGAGACAAGTCAGCAAAACAGGCAAACTATACAGGTTAAACAGAAATGGAGACCCTTATGCTTCTGGCAGTAAATGATAGTGAGATCACGAAAAATACAATGAAAAAAAAAAGATACCCGATATGTCTGGTGTTTATTACTCTTTTGTAAATGAACATGGCCAATAAAATGTTTATTGGAGAGGTCCTACCTGAAAGGCATCATGACAGAATCTTAAGAAAGACTGTCTAGCTATGAATCAACATTAACTACAGTTTTAAACAAACTTCGTCATATAGTAACTAGTATGGTAAAGATATAAAAAAGTGATTATAGTTGCATATTTATATAGTAGAATAAAAGTACAATGGGATTTCAAATAAGTGGTGACCAACAAGCAATAAATGTTTGCTACAACTTCATCACTAGTGAATGATGAAGAGATGTCATTAGGAGACATGCAAGTTATCTTATCCTTAAAGTCTAGACTTTTAAAAGCAGTATCATACAGAAAACAACCATCGTATTGAGATAAATAAATATAATTTACAATCAATTTAAGCAGCAATGACAGCAGAAATAAGACTGAGATCAGGTTCTAAAACCTCCAACTAAACATCTGAAAGTTCAGTGACTAACAGGTTCAGAACATATTTAAAACCATTACTGACAAATTTGCTTCTTCATCTATACAGTATGATGAAAAAAAGCCTGACCCTTTATTCTGGGCTATTGGGGACAAAATTAATGTAGTGAAGATATCCTGAAAATGACTAACCAGTCAACCAGTCACTAGGACTTGAGTTTGTCTACGATCTGTAGAGAAGCTTCTCCCATGTACTTGGAGGTGATAAAACATAGAATCTGAAAAGCTTGTTAATGATCTCAGTAGTAGATGTAATTATAAGGACTAGTGGCTGAAAGGTGCTCATAGACGATATCCCTTGAACTTACAGGTTAACACCAGTAGTAAGGGAATCAATGAACTGAATGGAAGACATCTTCTGTGCACTGCTAGCAAGTCACTGAAGTGAATGCTGAGATATGGGAGAAGTTTGAAAAGACCAGGGAAGGTGCATTGTGGGAAGACTTTGTTAAGGTTATGGGAAATGGCTGCTAAATGGAGTTGGAAATCACACTATCTGCTAAATCAAGAAGAGGAGGGACATTACCCAAATCATTTTTGACAAGAACAGAGAAATTGTGATTTCAATTGTACACACACTCAGGAGATGGAAAGAATATGCTGAGGAACTTCTGAATCTGCTGGATATGCCCTCTTTGGAGGTAGCAATGCCAGATGAAACTGGTAGGGTAAGATCCATTTCTGTCTATGAAACCATTGCAGTCATTAAACGTTTCTGCTGTGATAAAGTGGCCTGAGTGGAAGAGATCAAGCTTTACATGCTGGACATTATTCTGATGGCATACATTATTTACAACGCCAAAATGGGACCAGCACACAAAAAACAACAGGAATTAACTCCAAATAATATTTTATTTAAAGGTAGCCAATAAGGCAACCTTCCTTAAAATTGCACAAACCGGTTTCGGCTATTAAAGCCTTTATCAATGTGTCTTCTTCATAATCAAATGTTAGTAATACAAACAAGTCAACATCCTGGTCCTCTATTTATACCCAAATTTTAAAGTGGTATCACCTTCTTCATAGCTAATATATTGTTTCTGATACATTGAACAAATAATTGCCACTATATACTGATGGTACATATTTACACCCACAAGCCAATTTTAAATCACATTCCACTAAGATCCTAAAAATAGGAATTGCATTGTCTTGAACTAAAGGTCTGACCATATATTGTTCATGAATGAACTAAAAAAACTAACTGTAATATATGGCCACATTATTTTGGTTTTTTAATTCTAACAAAGCAATATATCAATGAAAACTAATAATATACATGAGATATGATTTTAAACTAGTTTAGTTAAACATGACAGTTATGTGAACATATATAACCATTCATTTGAGGGCCCATACCCAAATGGAAAAAGAATCCCTGAACTAACCATCATGTACCTGATGTTCATTTAATCCGGGCTTAAAAAAGGCCCCAAGGGTAGTGATCCACTTTAACTCCATGTTATTTAATTTACCATGCCAACCCATCTTGAAGTTCCTGTGAAGCTGAATTTTGTCTATTATAATGAACTTGAATGATGCTGTGGTATGTTGTTGGCTGTGTTTATATAAAGCATTAGTGATCCTTCTATTTCTGATTGAACTTAGATGTTCACTAATCCTGATTCTAATAGGACGTGATGTCTGCCCAACATAAAATGCAGAACAGGTATATTGGGCCAAATATATCACCCAATCAGAGCTACAATTCCCAAAAATATTGATGTTAAATATTTTTTGGGTATTTCTGCTCGTAAATTCTTTAGTTTTTAGAATGTATTGACATGCACTGCAATGTCCACAAGGGTAACTCTCAACTAAAGTATCTCCAAAAAGTGTTGTCTGTAACTTAGTGACCAGTGTGAACCTTTTGTAGTGTGTTAACTGAGACTGAATAGTACGTCCCCTACGATAAGAGAAAGCACAGGTATCAGGAAGGATGTCATTAAGGAGTGGGTTGGCCTTAAGTATGTCCCAATGTTGGTTGACAATTTTTCTAAACCAGGCTGTGTTGTTACCAAAGGTAGTAACTAGTCTAATTGGCTGCCTACCTTCTGTTGTAACCTTCTGTGTTTTATTGTACTTTAACAACTCCGTTCTTGGCCTGGCTTGAATCTGTTTAGCCGTACTGGCAAGAAGGTTGGGATTATAACCTCTATCCACAAATCTTGTTGTCATTTCTTGTGTTCGTGTACAGCATTCCACTTCAGTAGAGCAAATCCTTTTCACCCTCATATATTGTGACTTTGGTATGTTCTTAATGATGTGGCGGGGATTGGAGCTGGTGGAATGAAGTAAGGTGTTATATTGTGGGAATTTCCTATGTATTGTAGTAGCCAATGTATGATCCGGTAATCTTTTGATAGCTACATCCAAAAACACAATTTCTTGATATCCGATATTGACAGTAAATTGTATGTCAAATGGGTTATGATTAAGATATTGGCTACCTTTAAATAAAATATTATTTGGAGTTAATTCCTGTTGTTTTTTGTGTGCTGGTCCCATTTTGGCGTTACAATTTATGGTTCGGACCGTGCACCTTTGTCTTCCGTGCGTGCCTCGTTTTCATACATTATTTACAAGCCTTGACAATGTTCTGGGGACTGTAGAAACAGTACCTAAGGAATGGCAATTTGGGATTGTAGTTTCCAGATCCAAAATAAGAACAATATGGTATTTTTCACTTATACATCACCACAGTGTCTGTGAAAGCATAGACTAAGTAGCTGAAAAGGAAACTACATCTGACATATCAGCCTCTGATGCAAGAGCACCACTGTGGAATCTGTCCTGTCCATGGAATATTGGATCAATTCTTTGTCCTATCACATATACTGGAAGGCGTGAGGGAGTGTAACAGCACTGCTGATTGGTCATGACAACTTGGAGAAACTTATTACTGTGTAACACAAAATCTTTTATATGAGGTCCTGCAAAAATAATGAGATTTGTGGCCACTGTTGTGAGATAATTGGCTCACATTCTTGGTGCTAAATCAATATGTTAAAGGTGGGGTAGGAATCCACCAAAGGGCTGAACCATCTGTTCCTTGTTTATGATTTTTCTGGAATGGATACCAAAGTGCAGCCAAAGTCTGGTGAGTATACAAATAAGGGATGCAAGGCTTGCATTTTGCTGTTGCAGATGAAATAATTAATGGATACAATAACTATTCCAAATATTGCATGAGCTGCTTTACCTTGTAACACTTTCATACTCCCACTCTGTTGCAACAATGCAAATTCAAGCCTGATATATTCAGATTAAGTATAAGAAATATACAATACTTTACAGGTATTCCCAATCAAAAATCATAGAACTAGTAAAAGACTTCTAATTAAGACCTTTACTGGCTTTTCTCCACTATAAAATGCACAGAAGCATAATAACTGTACTATGTCTGTTACTCAAGTAAAAATATCAAATTGACTGTATGGAATTAAAACTAAAAGATGAAGAAATTGTTATTATAGCCTGCTCTTATTGAATGCATTGCTTTCGGAAATAAAGAAAAAAGAAGAGAGTGACTAGGTTAGAAATGAATGACATCCCTTCAACTTGATATCATTTTATATTCTTCCACCCTAACAGCTAACAGTTACATGCCTAACACTCCAGTGTCACCACTTTTATTTATAAAATGCTTTCCTTCATCGCAAAATGACATAAATATGCTTTCACCTTTTATTCATACAAAATGAATAATAATGTTATGGGCCTACACATTGGCATTGACAATTTAACCCCTCATTCACATCTTCTCATAATATTCTTATGAACCCTAGATGTATCAAGCAATATTATTTTGTTCCTAATGTAACAGACTTAGGGCATATTTCTGTGATTCCACAAATCTATGCTGAAACAATGTTCATTCAAAAATAGCCCATTACTTAATACATGCATCACTGAATAAAATGCTACTTCACCCTCATCATCTTAGACTTTGTGTCATAATAATAATTTATCTAACCACCATATAAGAGAAGAAGGATGGCAATTTATTAGTTTTCATTGTAGCATCTGACAGTGGCATACAGTAAAAGTGTACCTTCCATATTTGCACATACAGGACTTTACCCTTTTCAAGGATATTAATATAATTTCCACATATCTGTTGTTTAACTACACTTGTAACAAATTATTCCTCATTATAAAATTTAAGTAAACCTTCAGTAATACTACTGTCTTATGTAATGTATCAATATATAATGCTGCTATATTCTTGTAAGGCCTACCTATATCTAAGACATTTATTAGACATTTAACAGTTATTAGGCACAAGAGATCTTTCTATCATGGCTCAGTAATCAAACTCCAGAGATAGTTTGCTTTTTGTGTTTTGCATTCCTACACCCGCTGTGCATGATCCCCTACTTCTCTGGGGTCTGGCGTACAATGAACATGCTGGCACAGGCATGCTACTCTCGGGTGATATAACCCCTTATGGCTGCCATCTCCCCTCAAAGACATAATTTTCACATGATTTCTGATCTCTTTGGTCATCAACCTCAGCACCAAGTACCCAAATATATGTCCCACCCACTGACCTGTGAGGGGTGAACTGGCAAAGGCACATCACTCTTCCCTTCTGCCATCTAGCTTTAATAGTACCCGAAGTCACCTGGGCCATAGACAGGACTTCAGCCTTCTGTACCATCAGAATTTATCTGCTTCTAACTAAATATTTGATGTAGTCTCCTGAAACAGCATGAGAACTTGAAACAACACAATTTTACAATCCGTCATTTCAGACATTGCTTCTGTTACATGGAAACAGCACTGTTAAGAGTATGAAAGTATCACACTGTATTCAGGCAATAATGGTCATCAGATGTTTCTCTTGCTGCTGCACATTGTTGTTTTCCTTTTACTTCACAACAACAGTAACTCTTGGAAGCCAGGCTTCACTCCATAAAGATCATGTTGCCATCTATAAGATGCTTTGGGTTGCCCTTCTGTAAGAAACAGACCCAATTAGATAATCTAAAATATAAACCAAGCACCACCAAACAGGCAGCTATTGCTACCAGCTCCATTATCCATGCCTGCCTACAAACAGATTATAAAAATGCACATTTTAAACCTCAGTTTCCTCAGGGATAATAAGCTGCACCTGATACAAAACACAGTTTAATACATAAAAAGCATTAATCATACCAGCATTTGTGTATATAATCCATCCAGCCACATTCACTGAACAGTCAGTTTAAACAAAGCTAATAGTAACATGATCCACTGACTTCTTCAAATGCAATTTTCCCAGAGAAGATAAAAAATCATAACTTTTTAATTACAGAAGTTTTAATACCCATGGCCAAACTTTAGTGAGCACATCAGCCTCCAGCAAATTAGCCGCAAACACTAGAATCATATCTAGTAGTAACTATGTATCTATATTAAGTTTAAATTCTAAATTATGTCATTTGCTAATTAGAATGCATTCTACAGTCTCCGTTCACTGTCTGTGATGATGCATTCAGAAACCATTGTTTCAAGTTTTTTCTCCCCTAAAACACCCACAGGCAGTTATCATTAAAATTTCTGTTCAACATCAAATTAATTTTTCTTCTTCTTGTTTTTACACACTTTATGAAAATGTCCTTTTTAGCTTACATTATGAAGAACTGATTAAATGCTGGACAACTCTTCTTGTCATAATTATAGGAATTCTTATAGTATGCTTGGATCTAATTGTAAAGGCAGCCCTTTTCTGGTTTCCTGGATTGTCAGAGTTAATAGGAAAATGACTTTTTTCATATCCCTTTTCAACACATCCTGCATTTATTTCTCATCCATTTCCTTTTATAAAAGTCACACTTTTTCTACACATCTCAGTTTTATCAATAACTTATTCCAGTTCAAGCATGAGGAAGTTTACCTGTCCTGCATGCAGGCATACCTTCTGATAAGATCAGTTCTGTTTCTTTAAAAAATGTACCACTCCACTGCATCTTGTTTATACCAGAAATCATTGCACTTCTTGTTAGAGATCATGAAAACCAATACATTTATAGTCATTCACACTGTTCTTTAGCTGAGTAACATATACAGCTATAATTTCTACATATACAGCTATAATTTCTGAAAGGATTTGTGCTTTGTAAAGAACAACTGTGTAGTGAATGGCAAGTTCTTTACAGGCTGCTAATGATTTCTGAATGTATCTCTTAATTGCTGCTATTTTGTCTTTCGGATCATACAGAAAAGTAAAGATATAAGCACCTGTATGACTTTTCTCCAGCAACATGCAAGCATGCAACACAATAAATCACTTCAAAATTTTCAACTAATCCACTTAGCAGTAGCAATACATTAAAATCTCTTAATGAAGTTTCTAGTTTTCTGTTATTTTATTTTCTAGTGTAAACATTCCAGGAGGGAGCAGCACTTTCATTCTATTTTACAGCATTTGCAGTAATTACACCTTCAATTTCAAAATCATAATATTTGCATTTATAGTAGCATACTTTTTCTTTCCTCTTATATTAACAAATTCATTTACAATTGCCATTCTATCCCCCACACTTCCTCTAAAACAATCCTTTTATTTCAATTAACATGCCTTAATCCTCTGTACTTTTAATATAATAGTTCATTACATCTCCTTTTCCAAAGAAACTTTATTGCTACAATTAATATTCTTTCATATTTGGTAAATTAACATGTCCTTCCTTTTTTATATTTTCCGTGTAATATTGCACCCATCTTTACATTTTTAAAACATTCTTACTTACAATTTTTTTCCAAATCGTATCATTTTTTATGTTTCAAAAAATAATGCTTTGTATTTCTTCCTCATTGCAAATATTGCACTTTCTTTTTCTATTGCTTTCTATTTCATAATACCTTTCATCAGCAATTTATCAAATAGCAGTGTCCTTAAAAATGTATCAAGCTTCATAAAATACTTCAAACCTTTCCCTTCCATTTCTCACTGCATTTTAATATTTCATCAATCCTTATATTCCGTGGTTTAATTTTGTCCTCTATACTTTTTCCACTACACTGTCCTGATTGTGAATTCATTTCTGTCCATCTACATTTTTATCAGCTGTCCAGATTTTACTTAAGTATGCTTCCTATTAAACTATCTTCATTTTCTTTCATGTTTGTCAATACCCCCAAGAAACTGTATAGACACTATTTTCTTAATTCAGATCTCCTTCTTCTTCTCATTACATACAATTCTCACTATAACTGTGTTCAGTCTTGATACCCTGATGAAACTAAAAAATATTTCCAAAAATCCTTTTTCTAGTTTTCCAGGAAAGACATATATACAACGACAATTATGCCTATTTCCCCGATGTATAACTATATATATATATATATATATATATATATATATATATATATATATATATATATACATATACATATACGTAAGTATATATATGTGCATGTGTGTGTGTGTGCGTGCGTGTGTGTGTGTATGTGTATCTATATCTAAATATGTATATCATCTCTCTCTGTCTTTATATATATATATATATATATATATATATATATATATACACATATGTAGATATATATATATAAATATA